>NC_048893.1:197403471-197466648 GCF_011077185.1 Oxyura jamaicensis | reverse complement strand
TTCTTTTCTTTTCTTTTCTTTTCTTTTCTTTTCTTTTCTTTTCTTTTATAAATTTGAAAGAAAATATTTGCCTATAACAGAATCACAGAATCAAAGAATGGCTGAAGTTGGAAGGGTCTTCTGAAGATTATCCAGTCCACCCCCCCGGCCGAGCTGAATCACCTGGAGCACATTGCACAGGATTTCATCCAGGCAGGGTTTGAATATCACCAGAGAGGGAGACTCCACAACCTCTCTGGGCAACCTGTTCTAGTGCTCTGTCACCCTCACAGTAAAGAAGTACCCTCTCATATTCAGCCAGAACCTCCTGTGCTTCAGTTTGTTCCCATTGCCTCTCGTACTGTCACTGGGCACAACTGAAAAGAGACCAGCTCCATCCTCTCGACTCCCTCCTCTCAGATATTTATACACATTGATGAGGTCTCCCCTCACTCTTCTCTTTTTCCAGGCTAAACAGGCCCAATTCTCCTGGCCTGTTCTTGTATGACAGGTGCTCCAGTCCTCTAATCATCTTCGTAGCCGTCCTCTGGACTCGCCCCAGTCCTTCTTGTTCTGGGGAGCCCAGAACTGGACACAATGCTCCAGGTGAGGCCTCACCAAGGCTGAGCAGAGGGGGGGGGGATCACCACCCTTGACCTGCTGGCAACACTCTTCTGAGTGTATCCTAGAATACCATTGGCCTTCTTGGCCACCAGAGTACATTGCTGGCTCATGGTCAGCCTGCTGTCCACCAGAACTCCCAGGTCTCTCTCTGCATAGCTGCTCTCCAGCAGGTCACCCCCCAGCCTGCAGTAGTGCTTGGGGGTCACTAGTTGCAGGACCCTATGAGAAATATTAGGAAAGCAACTGATCTGTGAATTATTTTATATTACATTCAATGTATCATGCCACAGATAAGTCTCAATACATAACGCAAGGTTTGTGTAATCCTCTTAAAATTGTTCAGATTACTTAAATGCTAAAGAAAATGATTTATTGTAGCCTGACATAAGAGAGTGCTATTATCATTGCCTAACTTAAGGACATGGCTTTTGATAAACCACCCCCATTTAAAATTAATTGCTAAATAGAAGTAGGGGTTAGTGGTAAATCTCTCTTCTGTAGAACAGAGGAATGGCTTAAAATCAAAGTAAGCTTAAACCAGTATAGGAGAAGAAAACAACTAATTTTCCTGTAAGATTGATTTTTATGTTTGTTTGTTTGTTTGTTTTATTGCTGCAAGACTAATTTTAAATAAAGATATTAAAAGACAAGGTCCCAGTTCTGTAGCTTAGTGACCTTGCATAAATCAGGAATCACACACAAACAAAATGAGGAAATGTCATTATGGACAAACCATCAAAACTCTGAGCCTTGTTCATGGCAGCAGAAAGAATGGCTTATCCTAGGTCCTAGCACCATCCAAGAGTAAGGAATCAAAGAGCTTCTGTCACTGCACCAAGACTTCATCCTATCAGACTCAGAGCAGCTTAATACAAATTCTGTCAATCTTAAAGCTGCTTAGGGTAACGTCTTCAAGGTAAATTTGCAATTCAGAGCTTAATCTTCATTGAAAGTCAACAAAACCTAGGCTCAAATGTGTTTGATTTACCTTTAAAATGAGATGTAGGAACTTCTGATGTTACCCTTAATCCTGCTGAGTTTTTAGTGCATGAGAGCCAGGGCTCCCAGGAAAGGAGGTTGTGGGGAATGCAGTGGAGTGAGTGATGAGCTGCAAGGAACTCAGTGCAGCATGGGCGTAATTTCATATTTAAAAGATAGAAGCTAAGACGTTTAGCAACTTTGCAACTTTGTTTAATAAATGTTAAAGTACATATCATTACTGTTAAATATTTTTGATAACAGTGACTGATCAGCACTTCTTTCTTCAAAGTTCATAAACTTCAAAGTTCCTAAAGAGTATTGACAACTGAACACAGAGTAAAACCACCAAACATAAGATTATCAAGAAGAAATAATCATGGGGTTTTGACATTTAAGAGGTAGCATCAAAAACTATCATTATTTGCTCTTTTTCTTGGTTTACTTCTGCTTTTGAATATGCTGACATCATATTTTTAAGCCCATGAGAAGGGAATACTAATGAAAACTGTACTTACAAAGTATTCATTTGACTTGAGAAAATGAGGTTTATAGAAAACATCATCTACCAGGAAAACCATACAATCCAATCATATAGTAAACCTTACTGGGATAAACCTCCTTTGGATAGGTAAAGAATGACAGATAATAGCTCACAGAATCCACAGAATGGGCTGAGAAAATAGTACATCTCTCCTAATCATTCTTGCTTTTTCAGGCAAACTGTTATTTTTCTGTTATTTCTGTTGCTGTTTAGAAGGTTTTGGCTGAGTTCAGCTCTGGCCTTCGGCATTGTTCCATATCTATTGATTTGTATAGGGCTACTATAGCTTCACAGACTGAAGCCTTTAGAGTTTTCGTGTTTGGCCTTATGAACCAGAGGTTATGTAGTTTCCTGACCTTTGTGCCATAAAAACACAGCTTTAGTAGTAGTCTTTGGTTGCATGTGGATCTTTAGAAAATCACCCTTCTTTATAAGAGACAAAGTCAAAAACAGGAATGCATTGCATTGCTTCCTGTTGAAGTTAGTGTGCTAAAACAAAAAGGACTCTATCAGCAACCTCCCACTGATTGAGTAAATTCTTAATGAGCTCTTCAAGTTCTGGCCTAGAGATAAAAGGATTTTATGATTTCTAAAATAGTTGCATCATGCAGAGTTTATGGATTTAGCACATTTCTCCACATTTGGCAGAATTAATCTCCATAATAATTTTGATCAGCTTTGTCAATCTATGTCGTAGTTCCCATACGCAGGTGACACCTCATTATTTGAGAAAAACAGACAGCTGACACAATAAGAATGCAAATTCAACTTCTGACTCTTTTGTTCTCAAAGGAGAAGCCAAGCAGAAGCCATTACTAAGAAGAAGCCATTGCAAGCAAACATCTTGACTTCCAGAATGTCCTCTCTCCTCAGAGACAAAGCAGCAAATGTGCTGTCTTGTTAATACTTTCTCC
Organism: Oxyura jamaicensis; assembly: GCF_011077185.1. Lineage (NCBI taxonomy): Eukaryota > Metazoa > Chordata > Aves > Anseriformes > Anatidae > Oxyura > Oxyura jamaicensis. Next base: position 197,463,609 of record NC_048893.1, on the reverse strand, counting down.
TGGCTTTGCCTGCCTACACTTTTTTAATAGCTAGAGAACAATTCCTTTTTCAAAAGTAATCTCTAAAGGTTGTAGTGCATAAACAGATTTATTATGACATGATCAAAAGAGCACTCTCATGCTAGAAAAGTCTGAAGACTTCAACTTTTTACATCTCTTGCACAGAAATAAGTAAGAATGTTCTGTCTGACAACATTCCAGTATTACATACTGATTTCTGATAATAATAATAAAAATATCCCATTTTACTGCCACAATTGTCTGCATTTTGGCTGGTGGGGTGTTTTTCAGTACTAGAGTCATTCTGCTAAGACGACGTCATACCACTCTCTTTGTATTTATTATGTTCAAATTATACAAATCATAAATGTGGATCATTTTTCCATAGAACGACTTTCCCTTATTTTAGTTCTCCAGATGTCTAATACCCTGTCCAAAAAAACAAAGAAGTCATCATATATCTAGCTGGTGGTAATAATTATGTTATCAGTGGGGTTCTTTCCTGTGCTGAAAATTTCCTTTTGATTATAACCTAGTGGAAATACAATGAATTCTGTGGGCAGCCTGGCCACAGTGTAATTTTAAAAGCTTCTAACGGACATGGGGTCATGATTAGGTCTGGGAGAAAGCAATTGCAAGCTACAGGGTGTCTGAGACAACTACCTAAAAAAACAACTACCCAAAGCAGAACATTGAGAGCTATTGTAATACTGAGAGATATATAAACTAGCTATTTAAAAATAATAATAATAAATAAATAAATTCAGGGCTTTTATACAGTTTATTCTGTATTAGGAAGAAGTCACATTTGGGAGCAGGGAGGGAGGCAGTACACGGAGTCCAAATGCTTTGGTCTTATTGTCTCTGAAGGAAACATTTTATTTTATTTTCCCTGGGGAAAAAAAAAAAAAAAAAAAAAAAAAAGAGCATTTTCAGGCAGGAAATAAGTTACCATTTCTAAGCTAAGAATCACAGAACTCTTTGGCTCCTGTGTCAAACTGTGCAACCCACAGGTTGCAATTTCAGATGAATTACCCGGTAGTTTAAAGTATCCCTAATTTGACATCCAGTCACTTTTCTTTTTCTTTCTGGATATGGATAATCTTAAATGTCACAACACAGGAATCTGTGCTGAAAAACTGTATAGGTTCCTCAGACAGAAATCTGAGATGCAGTCAAGCAACAGTTTCACTGAGTCTGTGTGGGGAGAAAAAAAAATCCATGAAGAGGCATTTGCAAATTTCACATCATTTTGATGCATAATCCTCAGGCCAGGTTAAGGTCAGTTAGAAATGACTGCATTTCTTTAAAATAATCCCTCAGGACAAACCTAACCTAAGTTTTCCATTTTGTTGTGTAATTCAAAACTCACTCACAAGTTTGGGGCTTCATAATGAAATTTCACAAAATTCCCAAAGTACTCCTCAAACAATATGTTATTGCAGATCTTCTCTGGAGTTTTTCAAAATACCATAGCCTAAATACATTAATAGTACATTGAGTACAACGTAAGTGAATTTAAAAGCTTCTACATTTATCAGAAATGCAACTGAAAAGAAAATATGGTAAGGGTCAAGGAATATGCTCACAGTTTAATGCTAGTTTCAGATTTTTGCAAATCAAATGGGAATTCTGTTTGGCCACTTTATGCCCTGTAAAATGTTGAAGAATTTAAAAGCAGAGAACATGAAAGAGCCTCATTTTCTTGGACTACCTTTCAAGTCCTTCTAGAAGAGCTGGAAGCCAGATAAGTCTGGAAGCAATACTAATTCTGTCTGTCCATGGCTGAAAAGCTAAAGCTGCTGGTCCTTCCTCACAGTGGGCGGTCACCTGTGCTGCATTTCCTAGAACAGTCTGGAGTTGTTCATCAGATCCATTGTCCCTATGCAGTGTGTTGTGATGGGCACACAGACTATTCGGCAAATGAGCTAAAGACAAGGAACATGATCAGTCATCCTCCGTGCCACTGATGAAGTCAAAAGCTTCAAAACCTCTCTAATAACATTAGTCCCTGAGGCTCTGTCTGACAGGCAGCTCCCTGAAGTGATCAGTGATGCTTCACACCTCTAGCTTCTGAGTTTCATATCTGAGACTTCTGTTTTCCTTCCCAAACCCCACTGATCTTGGCTGTGACATGGCACAGTGCTAGGGATTGTGCCATTAACAGAACATTGAATGCTGTTGCACAGCAAGAGCGTGGAAGTATAGCATACATTCATTGATTGACATATTTTTAGAGGGGTTTAGACTTCTGAAAGCATTGACTTAGAACTTTTCATTGTAGAAGAACCCATTGCCTGGAGAGAACACAAGAACTAGCAAAACACCCAAATAAGCCCATCATGCCAAACAAGCACTGCTTGTAGGAGCTGATACTAAGGATCGTGGTAGGATCTGCAAAATTAACAAAATTAACAAAATATTCCCCAATGACAAATGGTAGTCCTCTTTCCTGATATACATACAGAAAGAAAGAATCTCCCCTCTCCTAGTGAAATCTTTCTGGAACTAATGCTGCTGTCTCCAAACCTCTTTTCATTGAAGTCTGTGGCAAAGCTCTCTACCAAATTCCCACTAGGAGCAAAATGATAAAGAATGGCTTGGAGTGAATAGAGAAAATTCTGAATGAAGTAAAGAAATAGCATGGCAGCAAATGGAAGGGGCTTGGATGTAAATGTATGATAGGATTTGGATAGTGAAGTGCCTGAAGGGCAGCCCCAGTCCCTCAGGCTCTCCATCAGTGAAAGCTTAGGCCTACCAGCTACATTAACACTCCAAATTCCACGTGCCTGGGAACATCCTCCAGACTTATGGCCCACCACTGCAGCCCCATCCCTTCCTTTATGCCCTACTGCCCACCACATTAGTGGGATACATCCAAACTGTTGCTGGGAACAATCCCTAGCCCATGCTGACTTCCAAAGAGCACTTGGAAACCATGCTGCAGTGCCCTACCATGGTTTAATATAATAGCACACATGCTACACATGCTGCTGACACTTGTTCCTCTCAGACCAACTACAATAGTTAAGGTTGAGGGGATCAGCTTCATGATGCAACATCATTAAAACAGGAAATACTCATAGGAAAGAAAGAAACACACAACAAACCAGGATTCACAGTTTCTTTCAGTCAAAGGCCTGAGACAAACATTCAGATTTTTTTTGTTTTGTTTTTTTTTAAACCACACTGTTGTAGTGTACTTTTAATGAAAGCTGTTCTTCAAAGCAGTCCACTCCCACCCTTTCAGAGGTGACATTGTGTGACTGGATCGTTTCTAGCACAAGGGCTGCTCTGGCAGCCTACAGGTATTGCAAGCAGCACCTCGGAGCTTCCCAAGCTCATGTGGAGAGAGCAACCTTTCAGTATGATCTACACGTAGGATTCACTTGTTAGCTTCTACAGATGAAAGCAAACCTGGGAGAAGAAGGTGGAAGTCTTTATTGACATGCTACTAAGTGCAAATTTAACCCTTCTAATAACATCTTAATTGTATTGCAATGGCTGTTTCTATCACAACACTGCTGTGCTCTCCATTGTAACTATAGCAATGAATTACACTAGGGTTTCTTTCATTTTGCTTTAATGTTTTCTTCAAGCTGAGCCTGCAAGTGGGTGGAAATACATCTATTACTGAGAGTGCAGAAAAGACAGCAAAGAAACTTGGGGTCAAATTCTTAACATGGTATTGAATTACTGTATAAAACCAGGCAAATTATTAAATCTCTGTGTGTTGAATTTCCCTATTGGTTAAAAAAAAAAAAAAAAATGGGTGGAGCTGGGGTTGTATACGACAGATGTCAAGAAGAGGAAGAATAATGTATCTCTCCCTAATGATAATGTTATGAAGTCTGATGTCTGAGAATCTCTGCTAAGGAAATTTTCATAGAAAATGGTGATATCCTTAACTCATATAAATGCAGATATGCTAGCAGATTGCAGAAGAGTTAGGGCTGTTTACAGAAACTGAAGATCTCTCCTGCTAAATGTTGTTGTCATTTCATAATCAAGTAAATGGCAAAGAGCAGCCTGTAAATTTATGTGCAAAATCCCATCTGTGCCAGAAGAAGAAAGTAATTTCAAAGATGCAAATAAAGCTGTCACACAATACCTGAACTGTATCATATTGAGATTACTAGCCACGGAACAGTGATATGGGAGATTTGTTTTTTTTGCACTGAACATACAGGAACATTCAGCGAAATCTATTGCTGTGCTCTGAATGCATTAATATCCCCTGCCTTGTCAGGAAGATCATGAAGACTACTTACAAGTGGTGTTCAAAACCTCAGATGAGGAATCTCAGTTTCTCTGTTAAATTCCCTTTTCTGCCACAGGCTTAGCAAGACCACTTTCTCTTTCTGTACCTTACTTTTCAATTTTGAAATGCTGGTAACAATACAGGCATGGTGGGTGCCAGTAGGCTGCAATGCATGGGTTTGGACCATGAACTGATTTTCTATTTCCATAAATCTAAGGTCTCCTATGCCGAATATTTGTAACCCCAGATACAAGAAGAGGTGTTATTAGAATAGAAATTAGAATATGAGGAAACACTTCCTTACCATGAGAGTGACCAAGCACTGGATGCCCTGCGCAACATGCTCTAGGTGACCCTGCTTGGCGGGGGCGGGGGCGGGGGGGGATGGGGGGGGGCGGGCTCAACTAGGTGATCTCCAGAGGTTCCTTCCAACCTCAGACAATCTGTGATTCTGTAAATTTACTATGTGATGCAGCTTAACCTTTCAACATACCTCAGATGCTAAAGTGTTTACACTAAGTTGAAGAAAAAAAAAACTCCCCATTTTAGTGGTCTTCACTGTCATATAGATAGCTCACTGCATATATGGTAGTATACTGTGTCTTGGCACTGACCGTATTTTCATTACGAACATATTTTGAGCAAGGAATTTTGATGCTGTTGTGAAATGCTTGTCTCAAGTTTTACACTGAAGTGGGTTCCTAAAAATTATTAAGAAGCAACCAAGCACAAAAATAAAACCTGTTAGGTTCCTTCCAAATTACTTCTTGGATTAGCTTAGTGCAATGATCACTTCTGAAGTCTGGAATAATGTCAGGGACTCATATAATCTTGAATATTTCTGATATCCAGCATGTTCTAAATGTTTGCACCTTCTGTTTCACTTCTCAGGACTGTGCTTCTTAATTTTCTACAAGCAGGAAATATTCACAAAGAAGAAAGCAGCAATATATAGCACTCAAACAGCACTTTTTAATTTCAAAATGTTGTACAAATATTAAATAGTTTTCCCCAAACTCAAGCAAAAGACTTGAAACTGAGGAAAAAAAAAATTCATTAATGGAAATGTGGCACATATCCTTTAAAGCTTTAGTAATCACACCCATTCCTATTGTTATTTTTCTAATAAGGGAATTCAGATGACCAAATCATAAGTTCAACACATTTGTTTGAATTGTTTTCAGCAAGCTTTGTTTCCTATTTCAGTGTTTGTACACACTTCACAGTAATCACTGGTCTTTCTATACTTGTAACCTAAAAATGTCTCATCTATCCTGTGTAACCCAGGTTCCTATTTGTGAAATGCACTATCCAGAAGATACTGAACAGAAATTTTTCTGATACTGATGTGGCCTAACAGTGACATCGGTGATGGCTATGAAATGAAAGTTAAATAATTTAAACTGATTTTCTTTGTCATAAAGAATAACTACATCAGTTCAACAGTAGACTTAATCAGCTGACCGGGAAAAAGGAACATTGTAGAGCTCTTGGTTCTGACCTACGTGATCCAAAAAGGGCTGAACAGTAGATGCAAGTAGCTGGCTGAGGACTTAAACACCTGAAGGAAGAACTTCGCTTTAAGATGTGCTTTTGTCAGCTATGGAGGAAAAAAAAAAAAAAAAAAAAAAAAAGAAAAAAAAAAGAGAGAGAGAGAGAAGAGAGAGAGAAGCTGTTAATATCCATGCCTCTCAGACATGCACCATTAGAAAACCGTAAGGTTATTGAGGTCATTATTATTTAAAATTGCAGTAAAAGACACTAAAAATGAGTTACAGCAACCCATGAATAAGCAGGCAGCATTTAGTCATGTTAGTATGCTCAGCAAGCTTGTTAGCTCTGCTAATCTGTATCTCCAGTATCTACACTGTGTGCTTGTATTGTGAGGAGATACCTTTACCTTTTCAGGGAAAAATGCGTGGGTCTGTAAGGGGTAAATCCTGGTCTGAATAACACTCCTTGGTGCTTCTTTTAGATATCTTAATCTCTCAGAGAAGTATGATATGTGCTCCTTGGTAGGATGGGTCTCTTATAGGACTGGGCTGCTTATGTCCTCTCCATAATATTCTGCAAAGATACTAATGCATTTCAGCTTTTATTCTGATATTCCCCATGGCATGGCAGAACCTATCTTGTATGTTATCTGGCTGATGAAGCCAGACAGACTTTGCTGAGAGCTGGGCTTTCATTGAATCATAGGATAGTTGGGTTTGGAAGGAGCCTTAAAGCCCATCCAGTTCCAACCCTCTGCCATGGGCAGAGACACCTCCCACAGACCAGGTTGCTCAAAGCCCCATCCAGCCTTGCCTTGAACACTTCCAGGCATGGGGCATCCACACATTCTCTGGGCAACCTCTGCCAGGGCCTCACCACCCTCTAAGTAACAATTTTCTTCTTCATATCTAATCTGAACATACCCTCTTTTACTTTAAAGTCATTACCCTTAGTCCTATCACTACATGCCCTTGCAAAAAGTCCCTCTCGAGCTTTCTTGTAGGTCCCCTTTAGGTACCAGAAGGCCTGTCTGTGGTCTTCCCAGAGCCTTATCTTCTCCAGGCTGAACATCCTCAACTCCCTTAGCCTGTCTTCACAGGAGAGGTGCTGCAGCCCCTTGATCATCTTCATAGCCCTTCTCTGGACTCGTTCTACTACTACCATGTTCTTCTTGTGCGAGGGTACAGGTGAGATGTCACAAGAGCAAAACAGAGCAGAGGGGGACAATCCCCTCCCTCACGCTGCTGGCCATGCTGCTTTTGATGCAACCCAGGCTGCGGTTGGATTTCTGGGCTGCAAGCATGCATGGCCAGCTCATGTTGAGCTTCTTGCCAACCAACACCCCCAAGGTCCTTCTCCTCAGGACTGCTCTCAATCCATTCTCTGCCCAGCCTGTGTTTGTGCTTGGGATTGCCCTGGCCCAGATGCAGCACCTTGCACTTGCCCATGTTGAACCTCATGAGGTTGGCACAGGCCCACCTCTCAGGTCTGTCCAGGTCCCTCCGGATGCCATCCATTCCCTCCAGCATATTTACCACAGCACACAACTTGGTGTCATCAGCAAACTTACTGAGTGCGCACATGCATGCAACAGTGTCTAGAATGAAGAACTCGATTTGTTCTATAGCTGGGCCTATTTGTAAAAGTATGTTTTACAAAACTCTGAATGGTTTCAAAGTTGTAAGCTTAAACACATTTACGTTATAAACTTAAACCTGTCTCTTAATTTGAAATGTTTGTAAAAGAGCACTGAAGTCAGCTCTTGGATCATTTTCATCTAGTAATGGAGTAATCAGCATCTGTAGAGCATGCAGCTACGAATCCTTCACTCTGAAAAGTTTGCTTGAAAATTCACTTGTCTATCTATAATCTCATTTTAATTATCATTACACATGATTACTCCAATCAAAGTAAGTCAGTGGCAAACATTGCATTCTGCATTCACTGTTAATGTCAACTAGCATGATGGCAGTCTGTGATGTTAAGTTCTGCTCTAAGGTGAAAATGTCTGTTCAAGGACAAAGAACACTGCTCTGATTTCTTTCTCCTCCTTAGCTTTTCAACGCACCCTTTACTTTAGAACTTTCAAAATATTGAGCATTCCAATTTGGCATGCAGTTTACCTCTGGGGTGTGACAGTCTTGCTTATTCTATGCAATGGAAAATAATGACATTTGTTTTGAGTGTTTAAATTGTGTGTGGATTCAGGATTGTAACATCTTCCCAGTATTCAGCATAGCAGCCAACTCTGTGGTCAGGCTTTTGAGATGTTGATAGGCTTCCATGGCAAGGAACACAATTACTCAGTGAATTTCTCAGATGATGGCTCTTTAATACGGTGATAAAATTTAGAGCATTGCATGCTGATAAGAGAAATACCAACAGAATGATGTGCTGTAAATCTGTTTGTATGTGCACTGCCATTTCTTCAGAGATTGGGTGTCATTAAGGAGAAGCAGCTGATAGTGCATATAGCTGCTTCTTCATCATTTGACCTCATAGAAAACCTTATTTGAGAAGGCAGCAAATGATCTGCTACTGATAAGAATCCTTCACAAAAGTAAATTTTTACTAAGATATAGCTAAGTTTTTAAAGGATTTCCACTGCTAAGCCATTAAAAATTTTCAGATGTTACTTTCATTCCAAGAACATTTACCAAGAAAGGCACAAGCTCATCCAAGCTCATGGATTACATAAAGTTCAGCAGGATTAGTTATTGTCTTCATCCTCAGAGAAGGGAATTATCTGGGCTTTTCTGAAGCTGTTAGACTGTAAAGTCTTTAAGAGAAGGCATATTCCAAACAGCATTTTTTATTTTCATGAAGCAGATCCTTCATGCAGAATGAGTGCTTATGAGACCTTTTGAATGATTTTGGTTGCATAGTTACAACTCCAATAACTTTTTTTTATAAGTTCTCCTCATTATGAGAGGTAGCCTTGAGTGTTTTAATTTTACCCGTAAAGCTGTTATAATCATTCTCTGCAATTACACTACAATGCATAACAATTAATTATATCAAATCCTTCTCACAGATGTGTTTACCAGTGAAGAGATTACTTCAACTTTATTTCTGACAATAAAGAGTTGGTCTTATTATGTCCCTCCTGGGATTTTACTCATCTATCCTTTCTGTAGTTAGGATTATAATCGTATTATTTACCCTATAGGAATTTCCCTACAGGAAAATAAACATCAGTTCTTGTCAGGCACACATTCTTTAAACTGTATTTTGTATGGGAAAAAATATTCCTATATATCTTCTGTAAGAAACCAAGATCTCAGTTTTTAGCTGGGTAACTTTGGCTAGCCACCTGCACTCACATACAGCCTTTCTGGGATTCATGTCCAGGGCCTTTTGATGGGAAATAGGGAGTATGTTGACCCAAGGAATTGCTGGTGGAGGTGCAGGGCAATGGATGCAGCCTTGATGAGGCTGAGTATTGTTTTCACTGTAGTTTGGTAATATAGAGCTCAGTGCAGACTGAAGGTCTTTCTCAGGATCTGGTTGAATACTCTGGCAATTAGTTCATGCTGAATTACTCCCAGCCACAGTTTAACAACCAGGTATATTAAAGATAGCTCTCCATTTCTGCTTTGGAGTCCATATACAGAAATTAATATATGTCCTATATGTAGGACTATTGCATAGGCATACCCAAAGCAGAGGTCCACTTTAAACTGTTGGAAAACCTCATCGACATCAAAGAAAGCATCCGGAGCTACCTGGACAAGTTGTGCTGCACTAGGGGACTGCATGTGGACAGAGCAACTGGTGGTGTTGAGTGCACCTAGAGGGCATTTTGAAAGGACATGTGCCAGACTATCATTACTTTGATCACGGCATCTTTCAGTTTAGTTTAGTTTCAAGTTTCAGGAATTCCATCCTATCACAGGAACAATTTTAACAGCCACAAATTGCTTTTGGCAAGGTCACAGAGGGGTTTCTGGTCAGCAGACTTTTTTGCTGGATACTCTGAAATGGTGATTGTTCTTTATTGAATGAAATAGTAAATATCATACTTAACTATTCAGTTTCTCTTAAAACAAATGTATTCTGTAAACATTACCTTCAAAGCGGGAACCTTTCCTCCAAGTAAGACCTTTCCCTTTGGAAAGAACTGGTTAGCTGGGACATAAAATATGACAAAATGTTCAGAAGTAAATGTTTCCAAGACTGATATATTCACTTGTCTTTACATTTCCTTTCACAGAGCTATGTTTGACTATGACAAGAGCAAAGACAGTGGCCTCCCAAGCCAAGGACTCAGTTTTAAGTACGGAGACATCCTTCATGTCATCAATGCTTCAGATGATGAATGGTGGCAGGCAAGAAGGGTCACTCTGGAGGGAGACAGTGAGGAGATGGGAGTTATACCCAGCAAGAGGAGGTGAGTGCTGCCTCCTCCTTCCTCCTTTGGCCACGATGTTAAAATATTCCATTTTGTTCAAAAAATAAATAAAAATGGGGAAAGTAGAGAAAAATCCCACAGTCATTATTTCAAGAGCTGGAAGATAAGATTTTCACTGTGAGATTAAAAGAGCTTGGGCTATTTAACTGTGTTGAAAAGAAACCGAAAAGGTGACTTGATTAGCACTTTCACAGAGAAAGGTGGGATGGGGGAGAGAAAGAGAGCACCATCTATTAAATAACTGCAGCAGAGAAAGGGAAAACCAGAACCCAAGGCTGGGAATTAGCTCTGAATGTGAAGTAGAGCACATGTTTTAATGTCAGAGTGATTAGCCATTACATCAAATTGCTGAGGGACGTGATGAATGTCTTGACATTTTCAAATGAAGAGTGTATGTCTTTCTTTTCTGAGAGTAATAGAATTAAACTGCTGAGCCAGTGTGATGTAAAGAACAAGGCTAAATTACATAATGGTCCTCTTTGACTTCAAAATCTGTTAATTTAATCTCTGCCTGTCTGGAAACTGATGGATAATCAATATCACAGTATGCTTTTCATGTAACGTAGATGAAGGAACTTTCTTCCCTTCTCCAAGCTAACTCTAAATCTTTGTTTAGCTGTGATGGATTCATGCTGACTGGTGGAGAGAAAACAGACATCTGAATGTTTCCCTTTGTTTGTATTGTTTACTCTGTCTAGGTGCTTTGTAAAATTGGCCACAGGTCCCTGATAGTATCAGGATTGCAGCGCAAATCAGCATTACTTTGTACCTTTGTTGATAGTTACTATAAAAGGTCAAGAACTGAAAGGGTGGGAGGAAAATGAAATCTGTCAAGCCACATTACATTTTTCTTTTGCAGCAATGCTCCCGTACTGCATATAAACTTTCTATTCCTAGCTATTTCAGCTTTAGCATTAATATAAAAATGATTGTGCCCATTTTTGTAATGGGAAAATGGGATGTCTGATGCTTTATAGAGCACCTGCTGTTTTTTTCGAGGAGAATTGACCCAGGTGTTAATAGAACTCATGGTAGCCCTTGTTCTAAATTACATAAAAGTAAATTGAAAGGCCTTCAAAAACCTTATTGACATGAGCCTTGCAAGGACCTTATTTTCTCTAATCATGACCATGTTTGAATAGCAACCACAACAGGGTTGTCAGAAAAAGGCAATTTTGTAGTTGTATAATAGACAGAAATAAAAACTACATTATAATTTTTAAGATAGGGAAAATGTGCCCATTAAACAAACATACATAGTCTCTAGATATTGAAAAAGGAATTCCTGCCTATTGTGAATTGCTATACCAGATATTGTTGTAATAACACAATTGGATCACTAATGGGAAAAGAAGAAAGTCTGTTCAATTTTTACTGAGGAAGTGTGGTGCACACCATGAAAGCTACAAAAAGCTGTCAAACATAATAAAATACCTATAAGGGAAAGAAGGGCAAAGCAAAGCAACTGCTGAAGACATAGTGTTGTATCTTCTTTAAGGTGGAGAGGATGTAAGTGCCTGGGACTTATTGGTTTCCCTACATAGTGATGCACAGTGATGGGACCAAAGACAGAGGCTTTCTAGTCAAGGTCAAACATACAACACAGCTTGGGGAGAGGATGTGATTTGGGAAACAGTGAGAGGGGAAAAAAAAAAAAAAAAAAAAAAAAAAACAACCAAACAAAAAGGTTAAAATATTGGTTACAGCCTAAAAATAAGGGCTCTAATTTGAGAAGACACAGGTCTTGTTACCATGCTCTCCACTTGTCATCTTGATTCTTCACTAGTGAATCTCAGCAGTCTGGAAAAATCAATGACATCTGATTTTCTGCCTGCACTAATGTAATGATGTGATATACCTGAGCTGGAGTGGGGGAGGGTGCTATTGTTTCATGAAAGGTTTCAGTTACACAAGGTTATTTTTTCAAATGCATTGAAAAGTGACTATCATTTCCTTATTGTGGATTCTGGATGATACCTCAGAGCCAGTGAGACCAACATGCTCTTGCCAGCAACTTCTGCGGTCATTTACACCACCCAAGGGGAGGATGAGCAATCAGTGCATACAAGGCTGAGCTATAGAGAATAAAACTCATCAGACTTGCCAGAATATACTAATTCAGGGTCAAATTTCCTCTACGTGTGCTGGTTATTGAGTATGAGAGACTTAATCCAAAGCAGAATAGCCCCAGGATTCATCTGACCAAAAGTAGGCATCTTCATTTAAAGTGGTTTCTTCAGGCTGCTGTTATACATCTTATAGCTTATATGGGTCTATTTCTATAGACATCTCATGATATGTACTAGGACATATTTATTAACAAACTGTAAAATATGTCTTGTAATAGAACGGGAGGAAAAGAACATCTGTGGCTGTTTATTGAGATGTGACTTGTCCCCCAAGCCCACCTTTCTGTGAAGTTGCAGGCTGAAGAGATTTCATATTTGTCTTTTCAATCTCCACTTCATTTCTGTTCATTTTCCTTATTATTATTATTATTTCTTGTGTGTGTGCACATGTATGTGTGTGTAGTATTTGGATACCTTCCTCTACCAATGTATATATGCGTAAATATTACCCTGTTCTGTGGGACTGCAACATTTTTTGTATTTCGGGTGAGAGGGAGGCTATGCAGATCCAGAGATTATCACTGCCAGGATGAGTCTTTTTGCTGTCTGGTTTGCACCCTATCTCCTATTCAACAACAGCTAATATACCATTCTTGCATTTTTCATAAGTGAAATCATTATGGAATAGTACTGAAAACCAGTGACCTCTTCAGTTCTACTCAGTATATATGTATACAGATAGATAAATACATGTATGCATACATACAAAATCATTATATAAATATAAAATATTTATATAAAATATTATTTCTTTAAGGCACCATGTAAAGGTAATTGCTTTCCAAGTATCATGTTTTGCTTTTTTTTTTTTTACATATTTTGCAAAAGAGCTCTTCAAACAATGACACTGAAGCATGAGTTGATAAGATAAATTTTGAATAATAAATCATGATTCCATACTCCTTTTCTCCTCTATGATAAATATGATATACCAGACGAAATCATAATTTATAATTAGAGAGGAGCTGTCACTCATTATTCCCTCCAGGATGTCAGATACATTACCAGCCTTTACCTCTTAGTGATTCAATAGAGTTTGAAAGCTATTTGTCATTAGATTTCAGCACTGCTGTCAATATGTGGACTTGATGTTGTGTTGGGGGTTAAATTGTAAAGTCAAACTTTAAGAGGCAGTTTTGGAGGGTACCACTGCAGCTAAAGGAGATTTCCAAAAGAGACAGCACAAAGAAATGGCTTTTCCTTGTGTTTCTCCACTGATCTGTGCAAGGACCAAACCTCACAAACTGGTGAGCCGGTGACTTCATTGGGGATCAGCAATAACTAAATGCTCAATATCCAGCAGTGCTGAAGTATTGCTGCAACCCTTTCTGCATCTGGAGACAACATTTCATCCATTTGTCAGTATGTATTTGCTGCCTGATTACATCTGTTGTTCTGCACCATAGGACTGAGTAGCCAGCTGGGTAGAAACCAAATGTAATGCTATAAAGGTGTTATGATTTTGGATCATATTGGTGTTGGCAAACCACTTCAGTTGTGGTTTAACAGTCACCAAATAGTTGTTATTGTATAGTATTAATGAATGGATATTACAAGACAAATTGTTCTTGGTTACATGTCCACCACAAAGATTTATCCAAATTATGACTAAGGTGAAAGCAGGAAAGTTCTCCCAGGTGTTGGGATACCTGCCAGTCCTATACCGATGGCCTATGGTCTTAGTTGAGCACTACATTTACATGTCTGAATTACTACTTATCTGAATTACTATATTTTCTACTACAGTAGCCAGCAGAATTAGATCTTTACATCAGATTTTTATTAGATTTAGATATATAGATTTAGATTTTCATTTCTACATATGCTGGGCTTTTGATCACAAGAATTTCTGGTTGCCTCACTGCCCTTCCTCTTGACAGGATAATCAAATGGATTCAGCTTCCCATAAAGGTCAGTAGCAGTCAGAGCAGCCTATTTCTAAGACTACCTCCTCATGGAAATTCTCATATTCAGTAAAGTGAATTAAAAAAAAAAAAAAAAAAAAAAAAAAGGCTTGAAACCAATGTCCATAAGTTAGTGTATTACATTCGACAGATATTTTCGTTTAGGAGTAAAGGGACTTTAATTTGCTGTAGCATTGATTTTACACCTTTTTTTTTTTCACTTTTACTTTGCTGAGTGTCTGCACACAAAAACTTATATTGTAATCCCCATACAACAACAACCTCCCACTTCAAGAATGGAAAGCTTCAGGATTTTCTATGATGTGTGTACTTTTGTTTGACTTGGGCCTGTGTGTCCGAAATTTAGTTTGCAATTCCACACAGAACAGCCTAGCCTAAATTCTCACCACTTCTACTATTGCTCCCACTGTAGGCACTGAGAATTTGGTCTGATAACGCTAAAGTATTCACACTAATACTTCTGTTGTCTTTAAGATGTGCAGCCAGAAAACCATCATTCCAAGGTTTCCATTTTCAGCTCATTTGAGTGCATGTGGCTGCAAAGAGTTGTGTAACTCGTATGTCTGTTATCACTGACTAAAGGTGTGTGGCAGCACCAGCCTGACAGTTGCGTTGTCAGACTGACAGCATTCTCCCCGCAAACACACGTAACCACACTCTCCTCCCAGAGCAAAATGGGAGGAAAACAAACAAACAACAACAACAACAAAACATTAAAAACCAATGTTTCACAAACATTTTACATAGCAAGGAACAAGAGATTTCCTCAGCATAGAAGTCCCTGTGGGCAAAAAGCCAGCTTAAATTTGTTATTCTGCTCAGCCTGGCAGAAGGGCATGTTTATCCACTCAAGTGAGTTTTACTTTTAATGGTCTCCTACAAATTTCCGAACTTCCTAAATATCCCTTAAGACTTTAATCTTTGGATTATAAAACTTTTTAATGTGGCATGATCTTGTAAGCTTTGTCTAAAATAAGTTACCTGACTCTGCTTACTAACCTAACGAGAAAAAATAAATACGGAGTAAAATTGATATACACGTCTATATATAATCCTCTTCCTGCCTCCTGCAGTGATGGAAAGTTATCTGGTGAAGGAAAACAGCCCTTCGCTTTTAAACAGAATGAAGTTGTTCTACAGTATTATGAGAATTCATTTTCTAATAGCATTAGATCTACAATTTTCATAAACTATTGACCAGGTGCTAAGCTGCAAGTCAGTGAAGGTGAAGAGCTGAAAGACAGCATGTTCTCTGCTACTGAAAAATTCTGATGTTCTGTTGACAAAATACCACTTCAGGAATGCTCAAAAATAATTTGGAGAACGGGAATTTATTGGTACACTCAGATCTCACATAAACAAAGCTAAACAGTGCAAAGAATGGAAGCAATTAAAGACTATGCAGTGAGTCCACATATTTGGACTATAAATAGTAATCCACATTTTCACTTATCTTTCACTTGATAGGTAGGCAAAACAAATGTAAAGTGGATGTTGTGGAAATGGCTAAGCAAGACATGCAGAAACATGTTAACAAAGATGTAAAATACAGCAAGTTTTTTTCAAATATTCATTTTATATTGCATTCTTAGATGTAGTAACTCTCCTTACTACAGTTCTCATACTGGATTTGGAATTTGCTTTCATTCTACAAAATACCTCAGTGCCAAATCTGCGCAAATTAGGCTACTGTAACCATATTATTGGATTCCAGACACCATTTTTTGTTTGCATCCCTACATTAATGATAAATGCAATTATTAAAGATTAATGTATATCTCACTTGTTATTTTACATCTCCACTGATTAGTGCTATAACAAAGGCAGTGACAAAATTCCCAGTGGTCCATTAATACCCAAAAATAAAGGTTCACAGTCCATGTTCAGTTGAGGTTTACTCAATTTCTTCTTGTTTGCAGTGCACAAAAATGTCTGAAAAACTCATTTTGAAAAATACTGTTTTCAAGAGACACAAAAAGTGTTTAGACATTGCAATGCCTTTAGGTGTTGCATCCCAGTAGTAAGTTCCTCAGAAAATGAGTCAGAAGGGAACAGCATCATAAGGAACTAAAGTCTTGCATTTGCTAGTGAGCAAATACTGAAGTCTGAGATATATTTTGAATGTACTTCTCCACTCCTTTAGCCATACTGGGGAAGAGGAGAATGAATTCCAATCATTAGTGAGGAAAAAAAAAAAAAAAGAGAGAGATTGAGAGAGAAAATAAAAAACTATAAAGTCTCCTGTCATGACAAATTTCAAAGTTGTGAAGCCAGGTAGAAGGCCATATCTTTCCTCACCCTGGTCACTCAAAAGGCTCGAGGAGGTGATTTTAGATTATTGTCCTTCTTCTAGTTCCTCTATATGAGACAGTAACTCTCTCCTTTCATCACACAAGGAGCCTAAGCAAATAAAGCAGAAATAAAGATTCTCCTGTGAGTACAGATGCCCTGGAAGCGAGTGTAGCCACAACAGACAGTGATGCCATACTTCATTCTCACAAACTTATTTCCCCCTGAGTTTAATGAGATTTAAATCTCCCTGTAGTTGCACAAGTAGTGATGGAGTAGCTTGGGACAGCTTATAAGCTTTTTTTACCCCAATTTATCTTTTTTTCTTTTTCTCTTTTTTTTCTTTTTTTTTGGTAGGGGAAGAAACTTGCATGAATGAGCATTTCTGAAGAACAAGTCCACAGGATATACTCAATCTGCCCTAGATCTCAGATGGTCTTAGACCATTTCACTGTACACCATAATGTTTCTGCAGGGAGCTACACTTGGAGAGCAGGTGGAAAGCAGGAGATGCAATCCTCATCAATTGTGCTTGATGAGGCTGTCTCCATGTGAGGCTCAGAGATTTTCAGCTCCCAAGTCACATCTTTGGACATCTCTTGAAACCTCATTGAGCCTCAGTGACCCCGCAGGCAATTCTGAAAATGGGACTTGAGCCATGAAGTAGTTTTTGAAGTTGTGTTCTTGCTTTCCTCAAACCTGTAAGCATAGTTGTACCAAACAGATTTATAAATAGAAAAGGGCATGGGATCAATGTATATCATGCAATTTTTGGTTGCAAAATCAGGTCTCTGCAGAATTTGGCAGAGGGTAATCCTTCCCCTTCACTTATTTTTTTGCTCAATCCCTTTATAATCCAGTTTACAGAATACAGTTTAAAGTGAAACTTTTCTTCCTTTAAAAGCAGTTTCCTCAGCTGAGTTCAAAACATTGTCCAAGGGGTGGTGGCTGTACTATCAGCTAAAACAATGGAGAAGTGTAAAGAATTTAGGCATTCACAGTGTCAGCTACTGTGAAACACTCTTTGTGCTTAACATCCTTTTTTTCTTGGGGATAAAATGACTCATTTATTTTTGTTAAAACATAGTGACTGAAAAAATGAAGATTCAAAAAAGCACTAAAAATGCTTGAATTAATTTTCCTTTAAAAAGTTAATTAAAATATATATTTAAAGAGCTGGATCAATGAAGCATGCAAAACTGATATTCAATATTTCTTATTTTCTGTCGTTCACAACAATTTTTAGTCCATTTTTTGCCTCTGTCTATGGCAAAAACGTCCCAGTAGCTCTGATGAGAAATTATAGAATCATCTTTGTTCACTGCAGCCTACACTTTGGCCACCTCAACAAAGACAGAATCTTTGGAGAACCAATTTCTAATAGATTTGTACAGAGCATGCAAAGAAACAAAGCTTTTCAGACATTTGGATATTGGGAGGGTTCCTAAAGGAAAAAGAGAGGTTTATTCCTTACACCAGAGCAACATCTTGTCACACTTCAGGTCCCTCACCCAATACATGAAGGCAGTGGAGCACCTGAGCCAAAGTGCTTTAAAATAATTTTATATCCTGGGAGAAACCATTTATTTTCTTCCAGCTTTTCTCCGACAGCTAATCTATTTCATTGACACTTTGGGCAGCAGTAGTACTGTAATCACCCTGGGATGTGTGAAATTTTGGCTTGGAAGTTTACTGTTCAGCTAAATAACAAGTAACTGAAAAGATTTCTATTATGAAAAGTGTCAGGAAAATTGTAACGTGAGACAACACTATGCTATCCTCAATACAGTTTGTAGATTATGAAATGCTTGTAATATTCAGCAGCCATTATAAGCATGTATGAACACTGTTTTTACACTTGCCAGGAGGATTAATGGCACTTAATGATATTATTTATGCACTACTAGAAGCAATGCAGAATGTTTCTGCAATTCCTCATCTGTCTTGTATGCCTGTAGAGAGCAACCATTCCTCCTTGACTGCTAATGCAATTATGAAGAATTTCATAAATAAGATCCACTCTTCAGGGTTAATTTCCAAATTTCTTTATGCAGTGAATAAGAAATTAAGTTAAAAGCAGATGTTTTAGGAAGTTAGACAGGATTGGAATGAGTGTAAATGTTAACACAGATTAACAAGTAGAATACTGTGTTCATTTGAGGTAATTATTTTCTCAGAAGGCATCATCCATCCTATTTAGGCAATTACACAGCCTCAAGTCTTCATTTCTTACTGATACTATCAAGGGACTTCATCTGCTAGTTTAAGACTCTTCATGTGTTTTTAATAACACAGATTTAATTTGAAAGCTGCATTTGAGCTGTTTCCATGTGAATATTCCACACTTCCAGAGAAATGCATTTATTCTAAATTTAAACTGTAACTATAGTAACCAGCATTCACTGTGTTTCAGTAGGAAATGTATAAGCCCACTCAGACAAAAGAAAACATGTTGTGCTAATTATCATTCTATCAAGAAATAAGAGTTTTTCTTTAAAAAAAAAATAATAATAATAATAATAATAAAATGGTTACCAGGATCTAGGTAATCTTGCTATCCACACTTAGAAACCAAGAGATTCAAGAGAATATATTTTAATGTCCTTTACGGGAAACTGTGACAGTTAGAAAAAAGGGTCATATTTGGACCAATTTGGAGGATATAATACACCTCTTTCTTTTTTTTTTCCCTAGCTATTTATTGTCTAATAAAAATACAATATTGAGCTCTTATAAGCTAGCTTTGCAGGATTTGACTTGGATTTCCTAGAGCAATTTATAAGCTTAGACAAACAGAGTTACTGTTTCAATTATAGGCAGATGATCGGATTTTTTTTATTGGACCAGTAAATGATAGATCCTGTAGATGATTTTGCAAAGGTAGTAAATGCCACTTTTGTAGTAATGACCATATTATTCACGTCAAGTTAGGACAAGAATAGCTTCTTTTCCACATATTTCTCTTTCCACCTGTTTTTCTTGGGGTTTGGTTTTGTTTGGGGAACAGTGCACCCTTTTTTTTAAAATTACAGGTATTATTTCAGAATATTGTGTTAAAAGGTTTAACATACATTTTTAAATCTTGTAATGATGGTGAATTTTCAAAATATGTTATGGGTATATAGTTTTCCTGCAGGTAAAATTTTTACTGTATATATCTCAGTATTCTAATAGATTTTAATGTTCACTAACATGTTTTTAAAATAATGCCCATTCATTAAATAATGGAAACTCTGGATATTGGCCCATCATATTTAGGGACAGAAAAAGAACAATGTCTCTCTCTCTCTCTTTTTTTTTTTTCCCCTCTCTACACAGGGGACTGGAATTTGTGTTTGCCCAGTCTGGATCAAGATACCACACTTACCTCTTCTTTATTATTTTGGTGTCTAAAGTTCTAAACCATTAAAAAGTAAACCGTGTGTTTTCTCTAATCTGGATTCATCAGGCATCAGATTATGGCCAATGATTTTGATTTTTTTTCTCTCCTAAAGAGAATTTTTTAGATCTCGGTATTTTCTCACTCTGAAGGTACTGCATATACAAAGTAAAATCTCCTCTCTCAAACTGTATTTATTGAAGCAGGAGATATTAAGATCAAATAATTGTTTAGGCTTTTCATTGAAGCTTTTCCACTTCCTTTAAATACACAGCTACCAGAACTGTAAGGACAGAGACAAATTGTGGGTTATACCACACTGCAGCTTGGGCTCTTCAGTTCTATGAGGTGGGCACACATGGACTGTCTGCTGTATTTTTTTGTTTGTTTCAGAACAGGGAAGAGCTGTCAACACTAATGCCCTTTTTGCCTTCCCTTTCTGCACTTTGGTTTGTCTCATGCAGCTGTCTTAATTCTTGATACTAGATTCATTTGTGTTAAACTGATCTTGAAGATAAGCTCACCCAATGCATCTCTCTGTTAATGGGTGTACAGTTCATGGGACTAAAGTAAAACTAGACCAGAAAAACTGAAATATATCATTTGTGTCCTCTCCTACTTGACCACACTATTTTGCTATTAGTGCCTGCACACATTTGTCCTCAGAATCTACCTACTTCACTGAAATAAATTAAAACAAATTCTTTTCATTCATCTGCTGGCATGTAGGGCATAGTTTACAAAGGACCACCTCCCTATTTCACAGTGTTTTAAAGTGGCTGAAAATAGTTCTTCTGCCCCAAATCATTTGTACCTCTCCTCAAACATGCTAATTTGAAATCAAAACCTTGAAGAAAAACAAGTTTCTCTGCACTTGAATATTGCAACAAATAGAGTACCTCCATCTGTCAAAAGACAAATTTAGAATAAGGCCTTTAAAACAAGAAAAAGTTTCCAGGGACAACATCTTCAAAATTACTTCACTGAACCTGCATTAATTCTCCAAAGCGAGCTGATGACAAGACATTTTAAAAGTCTATGGTACTGTAAAACCTGAAATGAAGAACCAAATATTTAAACGTGTAAAGGGCTCTACAAAACTATGGGCAGACCAACTGCCTGTGTGTAGCGAATGCTGTTTTATGGCTTTGGGATAATTTGAGAAAACTTAAAATATCTAAGCTTCTAGTTACCTCTCTCCTGCTCAGTTTAGAAGGAAATTTTCTGTTTCTCTTGGAGATTCAAGGTAAAGGTTGCTCTGAAGAATAAGGAAAGGAGCATCCCCTTCCCCCTCTTCCAGTCTGTACCAGCAGACCTGCTGCAGCACTTACCTAACCACCTCTGTCAGCAGAGTCAACTTGTTAAAACCATCAAAACCTATCCACTTTTATTACTGAGTGTGTTTTCAGCTGTGGCAAAGGCAGCAATTGGGGGGGTGGGGGAGGCATTCCAAGGAGCAAATGGAAAATGAGATGTAGGGAGAGAGAAAAGTACCTACAACTCTGATTTTGTATATTTTAATCCATCAGGTGAAACTTTGTCCTTTTTCGCTTGCATTTGCCATGACTTTAGGTACTGTTCACCACTGCTATGTGTCACATGTTGTTTTGTAAGGTATTTTAAGATAACTTTTAAGCTGTCAATGAGCCTGAAACTATGGTGTATTTTTTTTAAATAGATTGGATTCACTTTGCCTTATTTGGACAATCTAAATGTTCATCCTTTATGTAAACTAGGGATCAAAGCTCCCTCTATAGGAAAAGAAAAAAGTGGCTTCATAGAGAGAAATTTGTTGTACCCCAAAGTACTCATCTGAGAGCACTGAGGTGAATGGCTTATTCTCTGTCTGTCCCTCTTTTGTTCCTGTGACCATAGAAATGTTGCCTAATTTCTGGACAGCTTAAACCAGAGAACGTAAAACCTTAATGCGCTTTTACCACATCTCTGTGTGTGTTGTGAGGGAGTGCTGTTCTGCTTGTATAAGAAAGCAAGTCTTCTTAAAGTCAGTCCTGTGTTTGCCAGCAAAGTGCTACTTGGCTGAGGAAGTGACCTGACATCTCTCCCAATTTGTAAAATTTGCTTTAAATGTTCTGTTCACACATGATAAGCCACCAGAGGTTTTAGGAGATCAGATATCAAATGCATCACACAAAACACTGCTCCAATCAACATGTGATTCTTTATTCGTGTTTTCCTTTCCACAGAGTTGAAAGAAAGGAGCGTGCCCGTTTGAAGACGGTGAAATTCAATGCGAAGCCTGGTGTAATTGATGCAAAAGGGGTATGTAAATAACAAAACCTCTTGAAGTTGCACTTTGTACTCATATGTTTCAGAAAAGAGAAAATTTCAGCAACATAAGAAATATTGAGGTTGTTGCAACAAAAGCCTGCAATATAGTGAAATATAGACAGAAATATAATATGATGGTAGATTTTAAAAATAAATATATATGGATATATGTTTAATGGAACAGGGCAGGAAATATAAATTTCCTGTTTTCAAAAGCTGTTACATCTCAAAAGAAAGGTTGAATGTTAGAGTCCTGAATGCAAAATTTAGGTCTGGGGACATTCTGCTTTGACAGTTGTGACAGACATTGAACACAGGTGTGTTTCACAGCAGGTGCAGTGGGTTAGCCAACACCAAATCTGCAAGTACCTTCCCACCAGCACTAGCTGGCCAGAGCAGTGCTTCTGCTGTTACCACTCTTCAGCATTGCTTTATTGTGCCCAGCAGTTGCCTGTTTTCACTAGTGTGATATTTAATACCTTACACATTACCATCTGGTTGGCAAGAGTCTGAACGTGAAAAATGACCACAGTACTGGCTATGGAGGTATATTTTTCTGTTTAAGTATAGCTTATGTTTTAGTAGTAGAGTATTCGCTTGATATTACTTCTGCAGGGATTTGGTTTCGAAACAAAGTTGATGTGCATGGGATTTACAACTGAGGGCTTCAGTGATCAAACTGAGAGACTGCTTCTGAAGCCACAAACAATAAGTCCCATTCGGCTCCAGAAAACACAATTCAGGGTCAAAACTGAATGATGAGAAGACATAGTTAGAGGTAGGAGCTAGAAAGGAGCAAAAACTAAGTGGTTCAGTAGGTCCCTTCCAGACCTGTGGTTCTTGTGGTCTTCCACCTAGTTTGGAATTCTCACTCTTAATCTCTTCTTGCTTCATTTTCACTCAGTAATAGGGATAAAAATACTTTTTTTTTTCCCCGTTTTATCCTGTCCTTTCACTTCAGACTATAATAGATTAACAGGATAAAAAGTTCCTCTCGCTGAGAAGCTGTTCCTAGCGCAGTGCATCCCAAGCCTCTGAATGCCAGCAAAATAGTATTTCAGAGTTGCAATTTGCAAATACTTCCTTACTGCCATGCACAACAGTTCCTGAGGATAATGCAGAATAATGGCACTGATGGCAACAAATTTTCCAGATCTATAAGGTGCATGGAATCATAATTCAGGCTCTGTGGATTATTTGCATATGCAGGTAACTTGCTATAAAATACATAATAGAGAGCATTGTGAAAGGACTTCTTTATCTCATCATTAGGAGTCAGAACCGCATTTTTAAATTTGAAATGGCCACTCTCTGCAACCCTGTAAATTAACTTTCTCATTTATTTTGGGAGATAATATGCTTTATCTTGCCAATGAAATCACTTGCTAAATGCCTATTTCCTGTGTATAATCAAAACCTCAGGGGAATAATTCATTCATATAACTAATGGTCCTTATTCAAGTGAATCTGTCAAGAATTTAATTACCTCTTGATTCCCCAAATTATTTTTCCTTTTTTGTCATCAGTGTAATATTAATCTTCTAGCTCTTCATATCAATGTTTGTTTCAGTATGCATAAATTGCATAATTACAGATCAAGACTGTTGTATCCTTTTGGGAACATACTTTCCATTGTTAGTATTTGCTAAAATTTGCTTTTGTCTATACAAAAAAAAAAAAAAAAAAAAGACTTTTTGGGAAAAGATAATGTAGGCTTGTATTTGAAAGAGCATGAAGGGAAAAAGTGTCTACAGTTAAATTAAGCATTATCATGTAAAATGTGGTGGTTGCATACACATATATTCATGTGTGTGTCTATGATCAGCATTTCCATTTAGTCTTTCAGCATTCAAAAAGAAATGACATAAGCTGTCTAACAGGGCATGTTTTACATTTTTTTTGTCTGGAAGAAATTCAGCACAGATAAACAAAGCTGCAGTAAGCCCAGGAGAACTCTTCTGTTTGGAAATCGAACTAAAATTCAGATAGGAATGGGCTTATGGGTGTCTGTTACACCTTTGAGCTCATACATACATGACCATGTAGACAAGGGAGAGAAATTTCATTGCAGTTTAATTTACCCTAAAGATGAAAGTGGGAGAATAGCATTTCATATGATGTTTCTAAATTTGGCCAGGAGATATGCATGGAAACTTTAAAAAGATAAATAAATAAATAACTCACTACAGAAACTGCTTCAACATTTTGCACAGGTAGAAGGTTCATAGCGTTGTGTTTTTATATGAATCATCTTGCTAGCCCCAGATACTTTCTTCCCTTATAGAAGCACTACTTAAGAGCTAATAAGCCACATATTTTTATTATTTGTTATGAGATAGTGAAAATATTTCTTTGAGCTAAATTCTCTCTATGATTTTAAAATATGAACTGTCTGGATATTCTACCAGTTTCAAGTCTTATGCATTTTCATTTGTTTGTACCTTATTTTTAATCCCATATTCAGAGATAAGATACAAACACAGTATTATAGACGGTGTGACATTTGTAGTTGGTTGGGTTCTTGTGTCTCATTAAAAAGGTGTTTAAGAACACTCAGCAATACAGTTGATAAACCTGTTAAGTTAGGGTAACCTCTTCAAGGATAAGTAAGGATAACCTCTTCAAAGGCCCCAAAGTTTTCTAATCAAACTTGAGTGTGTTACCTCATATAAAAAGTTACTAGTATTTTTTTTTAAGTGTGATTTAGAATATTTATACCATTTTCAATTCATTTCATTAGAATCCTCCAGTCCTTATCTTGTGGATTAAAAAACATTAAAAAATCAGGATGGATACAAAAACAGGGAATGTGAAACTCAGTTAGGGAGCACTAGTGAAATCTTATCGTCTTGAGTTTAAATCAGGCCTTAGTACAATTGGGCCTTTGTAGCTTCCTGTACAATGCAAAATTAAATTCTGATGCCCATCACAACAGGTTTATGTATAAAGCATACATAAGTTAAAAAGGATAAATTTTCAAGCAGTGGATCTAGTGACAACTTTCAGCTCTGTGTTCATGTAGCTCAGGACATACTAATTGTTCATTTCATGAAGTAGGGAAGTTATAAGAGGGGAAAATAATGCTTTTTTTTTGCTTTTTCTTTTAAATGTGTTATCGGACAATCGCAGAAAATGTTACTGGGCTAACTAGATCTCTGTTGGCTTAACCCAACTGTCTCCTTTTCATAGAATCATTTAGGTTGGAAAAGACCTTCAAGATCACCAAGTCCATCCATCCACCTGACCTACCAAGTCCCATCACTAAACCATGTCTCTTAGGGCCACATCCACGTCTCTTAAATACCTCCAGGGATGGGGACTCCACCACTTCCATGGGCAGCCTTTTCCAGTGCTTGATCACTGTTTTATGAAGAAATTTTTCCTAATGTCCTATCTAAACCTCCCTTGGTACAACTTGAGACCATTTTCTTGTATCCTATCACTTGTCACCTGAGAAGAGACACTGACACCCAACTCACTGCACCCTCCTTTCAGTTAGTCATAGAGAGTGATCAGGTTTCCCTTCAGTCTCCTCTTCTCCAGACAAATAGACTTGAATTCTCTCAGCTGCTCCTTGTAAGTGTTGTTTTCTAGTCCCTTCACTTAGAGCAAAAGAAACTTACTTGTTCAGTTTCAGATATATCATTTATTGTATAAGCAGTAAATGAAACATTAGTACAGCTTATGTTAAATTAAAAATAAAAAAAAAATCATCAGGTTCCTAGATCCTACTAACGTTTTTAAAGATATCAAAACAGTCAGAAATGCTACCACCTACATAATAAGGAAAATAATACAAGACTGGTATAAACAGCTTCATTTAATCAAGCACTGATTGTGCCTCAGTTGGGTTGACCAAGTTCAGTCTCTAGCTTCATCTACATAATGAAGTAATGATCTTCACAACTTTTTCCAGTTGTTAAATAACATGAGTGTCATATCAAAACAACCAGGCCATCCATCAAATTCCCAAAGGATGCTCTGTGTTAGCACAGCAAAGGGCAGCATTTCCAGGATACTGGTTACCTTAAAGTTTCAAACTTGAAAAATCACAGATGAATTTAAATTTAAATAGTTAATTTCCTAAACATTTGCTCTCTCACTTTATGGGGCCAACTGGTCTATGGTTAACCAATGGAAAATGGAGCAGCAGAAAGGTTTCTATAAAATGTTTATGTTGAAGGAAGCTACTGGAGTTATGTGAGCACAAACTTAATTAAAAACTATTGTTTATTCTGTGTTGAACTCAAGATCATCTCCCAAGCATCTTTAGATGCTCACCTTTGCACCAGAAGGAGTAGACCATGTTAGTAGCCATGAGCAGGGCTATGTATCTATCAAAGCAGCATATGGAACTCTTAGTAATTATGCCTACCACAAGCTTCAGGCTTAGCAAGACCAGACTTTGTTTTAGTAATCCTAAAACCTACAGTGGCTGTGGGCTTTTCAGATTTTTACTGAATCAAAAGAATGCCAAACAATGACAGAAATATTACAGAGGAGAAAGAGACAAGCCAGTAATCTACTTTTTTCTTAACTGTTGTAATTACAACCAGTCTTTCAGGAGACAGAAATAACATCTCTCTTGCTGTTCTCACTGTCAGGTTATATACACTTTCTTGACTGTCTCTTGAAAATATTTTTATAGCAAAAACTGTGGCTCTTGGAAAGACCTTTATCAACATCTCACTTTTTTTAATATTCACGGATGTTTCTTGTCCCAGAGAAGTATTGCACTATCTTGAAACATAATGTTTAGGTAGAACAGAAGACAAGTTAAATAGAAAACTGTTTTTTTTATACCATATGCCTTTTCATTTCACCCCTTAATTGGCCAGTGACTCCAGAATGTTTTTTATTGATAAATAACCTATTTTATTTCCCAAAGAAACAAATATCATGCCTCTTCCAGTCTCTCAGCTTTTAATGTGTTTGTCAGGGTGCCTGGGGGTGTTCAGTCCAAGATAACTGTGCAGTCTTTCTATATGGGTGCCCAATGAGGATGAGATACCTGCCAAGAGAGGGGCCTGTCCCATCCCTCCAAAATATCTTCCCAACAGCTCTGGGCTGTGACCCACACCATATTACTCCATCAATATCCATCAACCTTTCCCGTTCATTTTCCCTAGTGCATTCACAATGCTTTTGATATTACAGACAGATCACCCACATTACACTCAGCCTGCCTCTCCAAATACCTCTGGAAGTATTTATTGTAACAGTCAGAAGCTTGATGGCATTGAATAATATTTCTTATGAGCAGATTCTGTTTACAGATCCCACAGCCCTACCTGCAGTGTAAGGTCATCCTCTTGCTTTATTGTCATTTTAGTAACAATGCATTGAGACATGAAAGGGAAAAGCTAAGCTCAACTGAGATAGCAAATTCAGTATAGTGGTGTAAATAAAACCCTCTGCATACTCAATGTGCCTTTTTTCCAAATTGTCAAAATCCAGTGACTGTCAGGACTTGATACATAGAACATATTTTGACAATTTATTAAGAAGCTGAGGAAAATATATATACACACACACACACATATATATATATAAATACACTCTAGAAATTCTTATCTTTTTTAGCAGTAGTCATCAAACCAGAGAAAAACTGGTCTGTAAGGAACCTCAGGCAGTCACTAAGTCTAAGCCTTGCCCTGAGGCTATCTTCTGTACCTTCCTCTGGTCTTGCAGATTTGTCTTATCTCTGTTTAAAGACCTGCCATGAGAAAAACGTTACATTCTATCTGAACAGTCCACTCCGGTGCTTCACTGTCCTCATCATTAGAAATGTTGAAACTCCTAGAGTTTCACAGTTTCCCAGCCAAATCCCTACTTTTCAAAAATTAGGAAGTGTAAGGATGTTTTAGACTATCCACCCTCTCTCTGCCTATTGAAGATAATTTCAAACATATATCAGTGTTTTACGTGGCTTAAGTTTTCTGAGTTTCACCACTTTTATGGAGAAACTGTCCATAATCAGAAAGTATTCCACACAGTCAGTGTATTTTTACCAACTTTTCCTTGCATTCCTCCTCTAAAAATATTTGACATTACAAATGGATTTGCTAAAATGTTTGGCACTGGGACAATACTAGAAGCTGAACAAAATCTGCAGTTGGAAAACCTGTGTCTTCTATGGAGCTCGCTGCTGATACACAAAGCCTGGTAACACACACTCGCCAGTGGGTTGCATGGCACTGACACAGAAAGAGTAGATCCTTCAACATATCCAAAAAAAAATTGTACTCATTGACCCATAGGTTTTCATTATAAAATAATCCACACAATTGCTTCCTCATGTTTGTTTTTGGAATACCCTCAAGTCAGCAGCTAAATGGTAGTGAAAGGAGAGATGCTGGATTGGCAATAACATTTCTGTACACCTTGATGTTTTTGTATATCTGTATATGTATGAAAAAAAGGAGGAATTCTGCCTTTTTTTTCCTCCTCTAAATTTGGTGGTCAGAAAATAGCAACAGATGCTGAGGAAAAGACAATGGACATGTCAAACAACAGAACGTGTGGGATCACAGGTGGAGGGATTTAATAAGGAGAGAGGCTGAACAAAAATGAAGCAGTATACTCCTACCTGCAAGGATGATATGAAGGAGGGTTACTGAAGGTGGCGTAGGCACTGACACACAATTAAATATTCTTTATTCTCAGTCTCAGCCAGATTTATCTCTTCTTGCCAATCTGGCCTGACTTCTCCCTGCTCCACCAGTCTTTCTATTTTCTTGTTTCTTTCTAATGGGGAAGGCTGTCTGTGGGATGTTATTCAAAGAAATCTGAGCACTCTTACTGGAGTAAGTGCTCAGTTCAGCTAAAACTTGATCTCCAACTGGTATTCCAACCACTGCCTGAAAAAGAAGCATTGATTTGTATAGCAGTAATCTTCAGAAATTTGAGGTACACATGCCTGGGAGCAAGATGCCTAGCAGCAGTCTGTCTGTGTCTGTTTTTAGCCTGCATAATCCAGTACTTTTATATTTTTTTCTAGATTGACACTGCTGTAATTTTCGAGGAGCAGCCAGTGAATAATGCAGCTGCAGTGTTTCTGTTCTATTTCTATACTTACTGCTATTTTTAAAGATGTGCTAAAGAGGGCAGAGTGAGCTGTAGTCAGATCGCAGCTACCAAGTATATCATCCGGAGCACAAAAACCTGGGTACAGCAAAGGATGGATGGTGGCAGGGTGCATCAGGAGAAAGCTGCTCCACAGGGACTCAAGGCAGTCCCACAGCATGAACATCAAATCTGGTGGCAACAAACCATGTTGGTCCACAGCCCTGTGGCTCCCAGAAAGTCCATATTGACTTTCCATGTCCAAAATCAAGCCCAGACACCAAATCAGCAAGGCAAGGTGAGATGGACACAGGGCAAAGACAAGCCTGTAGCATACCCATGGCAAGGAGCAGGGGCTGTGGACATTTACAGAACCTCTTTGTGCTGCAGATGTATATCCCACTAATGTGATCCCAGATGAGATCATGAAAATTAATGATTCTGCTGCTTATGCTGCTCTGTGACTGTCAAAGCACTTTAGTTCAGTCCATTTTTTTTAGCTAGCCTTTGTTAAAATGTAGATAATCCTTTGTTAGCAGAAGGCTGTAGGAGATTAGTTTTCCTGTAAGGCCTATTCTGTCAATTCTGACTAATTCTGACCATTTGAAATGTAAAGTCCAACTTTGTTGTGTAATTAAATTTTAGGGCTTTTTGTTTGTTTGTTATTTAATATATGTTTTTGCTAAGGACTGTTAGATTTCTTCAGTTGCATTAAAATAAAATTAATAAAACAAAATATTTTTTTTGTTATGAGCTAATCAAATTCCTAATAACTTATCATTCCTCATAACATTTAGCATCCAGAATGCTACAGGGTGGCCCTGACTGTATAAACAAAATGGGTCTTCAATAACACTCCAACAAACACCTTAGAATTTTCCCCAAAGAAAAGTGTTTTATTGTCTCAGTGCCAAACAATTATTGGACACCTACTGATATTAAAAATAATTTGCTTAAGGTGATAATTTCTAGCTAAAATATGCTTCGATTAGGCATTTGTTTATAAACTTCCAGAAAAGATGTAAATAGTACATGCAGAGATGGGTCATAATGTTTTAGCTTGGCTCTTACCCATCAGACAATTTTACCTGCATGTCTAGAAAGCCTTAAATATGACTTCCTGCAGAAATATTTGTTACACATGATGTTGGGAAAATTATATAAACATTGTAAAACATTAGCTGATCTTTATATAAAATGAATTTGCTGTCTCATAAATTAATATTTCTCTACCTCAAAAATACGATAATATTTCTCCACCTCAAAAATACCATAATAAATACCATAACAAAAGCCTGTCTCTGCTGCCTGAAAGAGACGTGGTCAATCACTGCCTGAAGTAAGCCTGGGGTCACTACCTTTGCCACAGGCACCTACATTGTACATGTTCAAAGTCAGATGCAATAAATCCTGTTTCTGTGAGCCTTAGCTGGGTGCCCCTTCTAAAACACAGTGCAGCCATTATAATGCACAGTGAGACATTTATCACTCGAGTTCTTCATGAGGCTGTGGCATGACAAGGACAAGGCATGACAGCTTTGACAGCTTTATCCATTTAATCTTGATCAGATATAATAATATAAAGTTAAGGACCACAGGGCCGTATCCAGACTTGCAGTTTCAGAGTTAATTTAGCCATCTTAGTCATTTCTTCTGGACTGATCTTTGCACTAGTAGTTGCAGTGAAAAAAAAAAAAAAAAAAAAGGAAAAAAAAAGGGGGGGGGGGGGGGGTAACAAATAACCTAATAAAAAAGAGGTACTAATAACTTGGGCAGGAAGAAGCCAAATGAGGTTTAATAAGAGCAAGTGTAGAGTCCTGCACCTGGGAAGGAACAACCAGACCTATTAGTACAGGCTGAGGGATGACCTGCTGGAGAGGATCTCTGAGGAGAAGGACCTGGGGGTCCTGGTGGACAACAGGTTGACTGTGAGCCAGCAGTGTGCCTTGGTGGCCAAGAGGTCCCATGGGATCCTGGCGTGCATTAAAAGGAGCGTGGCCAGCAGGTCAAGGGAGGTGATCCTCCCCCTCTACTCTGTCCTGGTCAGGCCTCACCTGGAGTACTGTGTCCAGTTCTGGGCTCCCCGGTACAAAAAAGACAGGGATCTCCTGGAAAGAGTCCAGCAGAGGGCCACAAAGATGATATGGGGCCTGGAGCATCTTTCCTATGAAGAAAGGCTGAGAAATCTGGGTCTGTTCAGCCTGGAGAAAAGAAGACTGAGAGGGGTCTTATCAATGTTTACAAATATCTTAAGTGTGGGAGACATAGGAATTTGGCCAACCTCTTTTCAGTGGTTTGGGGGGACAGGACAAGGGGCAATGGCCACAAGATGGATCACAGGAAATTCTGCACCAACATGCAAAAGAACTTTTTTTGAGGTGGGGGTGACAGAGCACTGGAACAGGCTGCCCAGGGAGGTTGTGGAGTCTCCTTCTCTGGAGATATTCAAGGCCCATCTGAATGCCTACCTGGGCAGCCTGCTCTAAGGAACCTGCTTTGGCAGGGGGTTTGGACCCAATGATCTCTCAAGGTCCCTTCAAACCCCTACAATTCTGTGCTTCTGTGATAACGGATAGTCTGCATAAAGTCTTCTGGCACCACTTTTCCAAGTGTAAAATATAAATGCTTGGATATGTTCGGGTCCATTAGATGAAGCTATCTAGAAACACGTAGGGGTAAGCTCCCGGCTCAGCCCAGCGTATAGCTCCTGCAGTGTCAATAAAAACTATGCTGTTGCTGCAGACAGTGCAGGATCCTGAACTTCTTTAATTGTAGAGCTATAGGTGGAAAAATCTACAGACAAGAAAACCCCCTTCTGCTCAGAACTGAGCTTTTTATAGAAAATCATTCTACATGTCATTTCTTTTAGGAGCTGTGAATCAGTATTTTACTGTACACTCCCCCATCTTAGAATGATTGAAATTTGCTTTGCTGTAACCAGAGAATAAGAACAAATTTTCATGTTTGCTTCTTAAAATAAGCTTTGGAAATCAGTCATGTCATAAAATTTCTGGTTTTATATCTCCGTTACTAATTGACATAAAATCTTTTACAAAACCATTGTCTCTGCAATATTGAATTTTAGTTGGTACTCTTCAGTGAGCATTCAAGAATGCTTCCTCTGTAACAAAATGGAAATGAATGACAAGAATAAAAAAGCCTCGTGGAACAATGTTGCAAAAATTCCTCTTACAACCCATAAGACCTCTAGGTAGGTCTTCATAAGGAGCCAAAAAAAATCTGATGGAAAATATTAGAAGAAAATTGCTGAGCAGAGATATTTTCTGCACAAATACTTTTTATTGGCACAAGGCATTAATAGGTCTGAAGCTGCTCTTCAAAAACTTGGTGTGAAGCTGTCCAATGCAGGGCAGAGAAGCAGTAAGCTCTTTGTGTTGTTCTGATGCTGTCTTGCTTCTAGTTTTATCTTTGTTTTATTTAAGTTCTGCCAGAGGCTGCACAACCTCAGAAATGGGGGTACTAGTGGGGGTCATGGAAGAATTAGATCTCAGCACTGTTCCTGCAGCCCATATCTTGAAGAAGGCTGCTCCTCCCCATGGCAGAGGAAAGATGGGGCTCATTTGTCCGCCTGTACTAACCTTTCCACACATTTTCACCTCCTCCACAGTCCTGTCTTCACATTTCATGACAGCTGGAGCTGGTGTCAGGCACATCTGTTTTGACCTAAGCCCATATTAGCAGGCTGCCCTCTTCATTCCCCTTGAGCCAAACACATTTTGTTCAGCATTTCTGCAAGGGACATTGGAAATACTGCTGTCATCAGCATCTAGTTCACTCATGTGCTGAAGCAATCAAATGAAATTCAGTTGATAAAACAACACATAGACAGGAAAATTTAACTGTATAGTGTCTTGTTGCTCCAGGGTATCCTGAGGCACTCTACAAAGACTTACATTAATTTAATAATAATGCCTGTTGTGTCCTGGTCACAAACGGAAGTAAAGGAAAACAAGTGAGTCCTCAGTTTTGATTTATGCCTCTGTAACATTGTTGATTGTAGCAGGGAACTGGCATGCCTTAAGGAACCCGTTTTTTTCTTTAAAGTGATGAAACTGTTCTAGGAACTGTGGAAAACACTGCCAGGTCAAATCTGAGGCTTTTACGCACCTGAAGTGAAGAAATATGTTTTCATAGCTTTCTTTTAAAATCCAGTGGAAATTTTCTTTCAAATAATAATAATAATTAAAAAAAAAAAAAAAAAGCCATTTTGCATTTCATTGAGAAATACAGACTATAAATATCTGAAATTTGTAAGCCTAATGGAACAGATTTTCAAATGTGAGAATAAAGGTTTTGGGGTTGAACTATATCCAGATGGTCAAAAATATTGCTGCTTGTTGGCAGCTTATCAGTCAAAGAAATACTGGTGGAGTCATTTCTGCAGTTAACGAGCAATTAAAATACATAAATCTCATAGATTTTCAACCTGATAATTGTGTGAAGTTTATTTATGAGATAGCACTGCTTCTTAGGTGGCCACAATGTCAGGAACAAGAATATCAATGGGTGTTTTCTGTGCCATTATAAGACTGTGCCATCCTGCTTAGGTAAGAGAAAAGTTGAAGAGTTGCTGACATAAGGGTTAAAAAAGTTTAAATTGTTCACAGATTAAATACAAGAGGGTGAAAATTTGCTAGCACAGATAGAATACCTAAGTTTACAGCTGAGAGTTAATTGCTTTTCTTCTAAGCTGTTCCAGCAGAAATTTGTGCTGAGTTTAACTTCATATGTGTGCTATTTTTATAGCTTGTTGTCTAATGCCCTGAATGTCTAATCTCCCAAATGGTAGGATATCTGTGTGTATGTATAGGTAATTTCATAGTTGTTTGGCTATTCTTCTGAAAAGCACCTCAGGACTTGAATTCCAGTGGTTGAAAATAAAAATGTATAGAATTCATTCAAAGAATTAGAAACCGAAAAATGTTCACACAGAACTCTAGAAGAGCAGAGTTAAGCGTTAACACTCACCAAGATGTTACACTCTCTGTATTTCACATCTTTATTTCTGGCTCACTCAAATTCAAGCTGTTTATTGGTGATTGACTTTGTGACTCACAGGCCACGTTTGGAAGGTTATAGGAACACAGGAACTGCCAAACTCGGTCAAATCCAAAGTCCATTTAATCTGATATTCCATCTGTGAGACTGGCAGTATGAGGTGCGTTACTGGAAGATGTGGGAGATGCACCCCCTGC
Source organism: Oxyura jamaicensis (assembly GCF_011077185.1). Taxonomy (NCBI): domain Eukaryota; kingdom Metazoa; phylum Chordata; class Aves; order Anseriformes; family Anatidae; genus Oxyura; species Oxyura jamaicensis. The sequence goes on along the minus strand of NC_048893.1, from coordinate 197,429,151 downwards.
ACAAACCTTACACCAGTCTCTTACAGTGACTTTGGTTTTGCTTGCCTATCACTTTATTTCTTATGTTTTTTAGATGTAAAGCTCAAACACATAACCATTTTAAATGAAAGCAATGAACCTGATATGATTGACTATCTCCTGAGGGAGATCTTTGCCATCATTCAGTCTGCTATCCCAGTCCTTTTAACTCAGAAGGGCAGTTACAAAGGTTGTCTGCTCTGATTAGGTTTCAGTGAATGGTCTGAAGGCATGTAGGTATCGTAAATCCTTCTCCACTACTACTTTACAAAAGAACTTTAACAAAGGTCCTTATGTAGCCCATTGTTTATGCAAAGAGGTATTTTATATAGTAGTTTATACCCATGGTAATAAAAAATAAATTACAAAGAACAGTGATAAAGGAGCAAGTTTTGTGTTGTTTATACTGTATTAGCTAATCTTCTCCAGCTTTATTTACTAGTGAATTAACTCAAAAGATTGCATAGAGGTGACCAAAATCCTTGGTTTCATTTGCAAATGTGAGGAAGCACCACCAGTTAACTGGCAATCAGAGTTAAGAAAAAGATTTGAGAAAATATCTGGTCAAAACTGAGGAATGAAGATCAAGTTGATAGAGGTACTGCAATGTTCCCGGTGGAAAGCTGTGGGCCTGGGCAAGCAATCAGATGGTCACAAAAGTCTTCCACGTCCATACTAATATGATTGTTGATCTCTGAGACTCTCTCATCATCATTGCTGTTGCACAAAAGGTGCTGAGACAGGTTGACGTGCACAAAGGTTTATCAGCAGGACCTATAGCTGATGTAGTGCATCAGCTCTAAGAGGGAAAGTTACTTTGGGAAGTAAATTAAAAAAAAAAAAAAAAAAGAGAGAGAGAGAGAGAGAAGAATTGGGACAACACTGCCAAACATCAAACAACTTTCTAGCTCCAGAGACAGCCTTGAGAAAGTAGAGGAAGAGACCTTCACCTTGCCTGTGAGCCAGGCTGGATGAAAGCCCATGTGGGCTCTTAGTACAGCTCCATGGTGTTGGGCTGTCAGCAGTTCCTTGAGAAGCACAGGCATGTGAGCTCGCAGAGGCTCACTGTTTGGTTCTTGTCCCATCACCCCCTTTCTCTTTTTCCCCTAGAATTGCAGTGTTATTCCCTGTAGTATTTAAGACTGGTAGATTTGTTTTTAAATGTGAAAAATGATCTCAGCTTTTCTGCTTCCCTTGGGACATATTATTCTACACCCAAATTGATTTTACTGTCAAGGGGCTTTGCCCTTTCTTATTTTCACACTATTAATTTCAGTGTTGCTGCTTGAACAAATCCTTTGCCCCCTCTTTGTGTACAACCTTCAGGTACTTGCACATGACTTTGCCTGCCACATACTCAGGCTTTGTACATTGGCATTTCGATCCTGCCAACACCAATGCAATATAAATTAGCAGATGAGTACTCCCTTCTGAATGCCATTTGAACCTTGCACAAAGTTAAAAACATGTTTGCAGGATTGGAAATACTGTTTTTACATGGTTTCTTGAAAGCCTATTAGTCTTTCTCTTCCCCTGGTAGTTGGTGTTGTTTTCAACCTTTGTTTTGTTAGGAATTAAAATTGAGTTGCTGGCTGACAAATAACATTAAATCAGTGTTAAGAAAGATTAGTAAAATTTCATATTTATGAATATTAAACAGTACTACTCTTGCCTTTTAAAGCTAGGCAGCACGGAGTTTTTAATCAGGCTCGTACTTTTTCAGTTCAAATTTCCAAGATCTAACTCTTCCTGCAGCTTCTAAGAAAAGCTAAGCAAGTAGAGATATCTTCATCTGAGCTTCTTCTGTCACAAAGTTTCCCAAAGCCCCAAAGTTATCAAAACAGATCATGATGCAAAAATTCAGTAAGGAATGACTGTAGGTCCAGACATTTCTATTTGCAAATACTTGCAACATCTAAGAAAATTTATGGTTGAGCTTAATGGAACAGGGCATCCTGCCCCCTGATATAGATAACTATGTAACATACAAACTAAGCTAAAGCTTACCTCAAAACTGCCTAGAAATAGGTGGCAAATGAATTTTATCTGCACTCTGTATACAAGAATTTTACAGCCACTGCTCTGGAGTAGTTGTTCCTTAGGTGATCCCCTAACACTTGTTCCCAGCTCAGGAGTGAGAATTAGCACTGGTTGAATGAAATACCAAAATAAAGCATTCCCAGTATATTTCAATGGCTTTTAGACTAGATAACTGCTTTTAGAGCTTTTAGAACATTAGAAGAAATCTTTTTCCAATATATTGCACTCTTCTGAAAAACACAAAGAGGACAACCTCTATCAAGAGCACATCTACACAAAATATAATACAGGCTGGATCAGCTGTACTGGGAAAAATACATGGAGGGAGCTCAAATAAACAATGTAATCGTTGACAATTGCAGCATGGTACATCCATCAAATTACTGATGCACTATTCTTTGTGATGTTTACCACTACAAAGCAAATTCTGAAATTGGATTGTTTGTTCAGCTTTACATGAAAATTTCCTTTAAAACACACTCTCCTAATAGCTGATGAGTAACATTTGTAAGGCTGCTGCATCTAGAGAAAAGTGTTTAGAATACAAAAATGTTTTTCACACACACACACACAAAAAAAAAATACCAAGGGGAGTTATTAAGAACAAAAAACACGCAGTGTCTTAATGTCTGTCACAACTGAGGAAAGCTGTATTTGTAAGCCACATGTGCAAAACTGGGGATATTTGGTCAAGCAAGAATGCAGATCACAATTTTCTTCTGGATTCTTCAAAACACAGGCTTATAGCTAAGAAATGTCAAAATAAGAATTCAAGCCAGGAGGTTGGTGAAAGCTTCCCAACACCCGCGGCGGCGTTGGGTCCCTTTCACCACCCCCACACCGTTTTTTGTAAAAATAATAATAATAATAATTTCACCATAGTTAGTGTTGTGCAGAATGACCTGCCTGTTCAGTTGTCAAACTGCACTTGAAAATTTCATCTTCTTTTCTATCATAGGTGCCAGTCTATACAAAGTGCTTGCTAATGCCAGTTCCTTGATTAGTGGTAGGCTGTGTGAACTCAAGGCAGTGATTTATAAAAGCTGTCTATCGTACAGAGCCTGAAAAAAATTGTGCCTGAAATACCCAAGTTATTTGCCACTACAGAATTTTACAATGTTTACGTAAAGACATTGCATCTTGCACAGGAATCCATTTTCAGGCACTTTTTCACTGACTTTCAGAAACTCTGCCTGCATAAATACTGTTGGATCGAGCCTAAGCTTGATATCACAATTTCAATTCTGGTTGCATGCAACTTCTACATCAGGCTGAGAGATGCAGGCAAATACCTCTCTCAGTCATCTTGTTGCCATTTCACAGCTCTTCAGCAATGTAAGGAGACTCTGTGAAAACTGTCTCCAGAATACTTTATTTGGTCTCGAAGTTTCCATTTTACAGAAATAAAACCTCTCAAAAATATACATCTCATTGTTATAAACACCATTCCTCACACTCATCTTCCTAAAAAAAAGAAAATATGTAACCACTGCTGATCTCTATTCTTCCTTCAACAAAACAAAATCTAGATTTAACACAGTGTGTTTGATAAAAACATGGTTTTATTCTCTATGTCTCCCTAGCATCTCTTTACCACCCCGCATATCTCTGTACTTTACAAATATATATCATGGTATCTGTAAGAACCATGTTGCTGGGTGTCTGCAGGATTTCATATCCTTGAAGTGGAGACTGCCAGCCTGATTTTAATCACGTTGATGTTGGATGCAGAAACAAAATCCAGGCTCCTGGTTTAGGTTTCTTGCAAAAACCATGCACTTTATGTGCAATTAAATAAATGCTCAGTAAACCTATTCAGTTAAAAGTAAAGATTAATTATTTCAATAAGTTTGCATTACCAGACACAAGTTACTCTTTTATAATATTTTACATGTTTTTTAATTATTATTATTTTAAATATAATATATATAACTACACTGTGGTAGTGTTTGTGGTAAGTAACATAAATATACACATTGATTAATTTATAGAAGTATTGACACATGCATAAACATTTGCATGTGGTTATTAATAAACTGAGTCAGCATTATTTTAAGAAAAAGTTTTTTTGGTATGGATATCAGCACATTTGGACATAATAGTCACCTGCTATGAATTGCCGGATTTTGATTATCCAAACTGAAGGAACAATATCTCATTTAACAAGCTACCCAATATATGAAATTACAAAAGGAGAAAAGGTTTATATATCAGTGTAGTACAATTGTCTAACTTGGAATATTCTGTTAGATCATGCATAATCTTGAAAATATATATATATGTTCTTCCAATGCAAATGGATTTCTGAAGTTTTTGCTATAGACTGTTGGGGAAAAATTTGAAAGATAATTTTTTCAAGTGGTTATTTATCATAGAATCTCTGTAAAACAGCATATTTATATATCCATTTGATAACATTCTATTTAATTCAAAAGTGAAATGGCATTTGATAATGAGGTGATTGTCACTTTAAAAAAAAAAACATTTTTGTTTTATTTTGTTTTGTTTTGTTTTCAAGGTGCTATAGTGTGTAAATATTATGTTTGTTTGTTTTTTTTCCTTTTTAAGTGCAACGCCTATAGTATTACTATATCAAATTGAGATGAATCATAACAAACATCACTTTCACAACTTGGGAAATGTTAACATGCTACATTCCTTTCTTTGGAAAAATAAAAGAAACTATCACAGAAAACACATTTTAATTTAATTATATCCTTAGGTCATTAAAATGATATAATGTGCATGTCAGTCCTCTTTTCATCTGCAGATTGGTTTAATCCTACATACACATTTTTACCTCTGGCTTTCTTTCATATTTGCTTTGTTTTGAAATTGCATGCTCTCTGGATTATTTGTGCATGACCTCCACATTAATTTCACATTGAGTGTTTACATACTCAGAGATTTTCATGGATCATTTATTCTACATGTGCATTTTTTTCCTTTGTTTTCAGTTATTGAACTTTAAATATGCTTGAAATGTAAAAGTGGCATGAAACTTTCGTGACACAAGTAGACAACAATTTTAATAGAGTTTTTGATTAGCTACCTTCACATCTTTAAAAAAAATATATGTTTTAAACTACATTTTATGTTGTCCTTCCAAAATGTAATAAAATAAAATAGCATAAAATAATAATTAAAAAAAAAAAAAAACTGAAATCCTAAATCTGTTCCATTTTAGATCTGGAGACAAATACTCAATTTTTTGTTCAAGCAATCCCAAATACATGAGATTGTTTCTTTAAATGAGCTGAGAAGGTCTCTGCTCTCTTGGAGGTGATACATGCAAGATGATGAGTCTGAGCTTTGCTTATGTTCTGTACGGGAAACAGCACAGGACATTGTCTGACAGACAACAAGGATAACTTCAGTTAAGCACTATCTATATCTCAGAATAGGTTCCCTCTGGAAATGCCAGCTTCTGTCAGTTGACTACACAAGGACCTTAACTCCTCATTTAGTATCTGAAATAGGAGTTCCAAGTAGGTATATACTACTTTTACATCACAATGTGCCATGAACCCTTGCAACTGTCCATTAAGCCGAACTTTTTGTCATTTAAAAAGGACATTTTCCTCCATATTAATTCCCTATTTGAAGAAATAAAGCGATATGTGTTGCTCAATATGCAATGTAATAATGCTTATCAGCAGAATCCCAGCTCTAAATCACATAAAGCTAAAAGCATATCCAGAGGAACCTAATGAGTAAATATATTCATAAAACAGAAAAAAAAAGTGATTTTTTAAAAATGTTTGGAAAAAGAAAAAAAAAAAGGCATTAAACACACTTAAGAAGTTGCCAATCAAGAGAACAAATAAGCACTATGAAATCATATATGATTGTAATGGTCATTTGCATGGCTGCATTAACACACCTGCTAGAAGAAAATCAAAGACTTCCTCTTTCCTCTTTGCAGCCTGTTCTTTTTCAGCCAGTTCATTAATTCTGTGCACAGTCTGCTATGATTAAAGATGAGTGGCTTGATCTCAAAGCATGCTAAGCCATCTGTAGCTCTTTATGTGAGCAAGTCAAACACAATACCTCTCAAATAAGGAGCTGAAGTTCGTCATTTGAGACTCTGTAATTAAATCGATCCAGTCTCCAGGGGCTTTGCCTTCAACCTGCAGGCCTCACCGCAACCATTCACCACCTGTGATTCTTCCCATCCACTTGGTTTAGACTGATTTGAGTCACTACAGTTCTCTCCACTTTTACAAACTAGTTGTTTTGTCAGCATGAGTGTGACAACAATTAGACGTCCCTGTTTTTGCCCCATGCCTTTTCTCCTTCACAGTCATTCAATGACAAGCGTAAAAAGAACTTCATCTTTTCACGAAAATTCCCATTCTACAAGAGCAAGGAGCAGAGTGAGCAGGAAACAAGTGATCCAGAACGTAAGTAACCTCTTGGAGACGATGTCACATGCAGCACAAAACATGGGTGACACGCATGATACCAGTATCCCACACATCCAGGCGAATACATGTTGTAGGCAGGCAGGCAAGGTATTACTACTGTGACCAATGTGTGACTGCAATTTGGATCCAGCCAGTCCTTCCTTCCTCAGAAAAATAATTTTCAGAAGAATGAAACAGTGACCTTAACGTTTGGAAGAATATTTCTTCACTTTCTTAATAATACATGGCTCTTTAAAATCATTGTGGCACTTGTGAAAACCCAAACTTGGCTCTGATTAAGTATTTCCAGATCAGAACTAGCTCAAAATTATGCAAATGTGATTTCTTTTAGAATACTGAACTAAACTGTTACTTTTTAAAAGTTCTGCTCAAATGTCTTTTGTGCCTCTGACATCCTCCCAGTTGATTGCCATGGACAGCTTCACCGAAAGTTTAAAAACTAAATGAAGCATCTGCACATAATAACTTAAAGAAGTAAATTGGTCTTGGAATGTGTACCTCCCCAGGCATTTAGTGCCTGCCTAAATTGTATGTATAGAGAACCAGCATTATTAAAAATCTATGCTGGTTCCAAGCCCAGAGAATTCACTTTTTTCCTTAATAATTCTCTCCTAATTTTTTCTGGCGAGGATTTTTTCTAGGACTTTATTGAGTTGTTCCTTCTTCATCACAGCTAAAAAAGCTGTGTGTAATGGTGTAATGGTCACTGCCTCTTTCATTGGCTGCATTCCCATAGAATATGGGCTTAACGTTGTTTCAGAAAGAAAAAGCAGGGATCCAGATTGCTCAATCAACATGGTCAGTCATGGTAGTATCCATTTCAATTCCACTGACTTCTTCCTTCCTCTTCTGCGGCTGTTCTTCCTTTCTCATTGCTCTCTCTGGGGACTTCCGTGCAGGACATCCCCGGATTAGGTGACGACGGTTATGGAACAAAGACTCTGAGTAAGTTCCCAGGAATGGTCACTGTAAACCTTTTTTTGTTTTGTTTTGTTTTGGCTTCTGTTCCTTCTCTGAGGACCCTCCACTCCTAGCATGCAAAAGATAGAGTTTTATTTGTTACCCAGCTGTGAATGCTTAAAAAATGTTTCAATTGTTTTGTTCTGCATGACAATATTAAATAACATACAGTGTATCAAGCAGACACTTTCACTTCTTTTGTAGTAACACCTTTTGTTTCTGACAGTATGTTATTGTTCTCATCATGGCAGTTCTGTAAAGTAGTATACCTAGAACTTGTTTTGCTGCCTAAAATGTACTTCTCAGCAACAATCCCTCCCTCTCCATCTAAAGGAAAAGCTAAATATTTTAACTTGATCACATCCTGAGGAGATCAATAGAAAATTATTTTATGCTGTTGCTTCTGCATTTTCAGCTTCTTGCATGGGAGTGTTTGTTACTTTGCTGGATTTTAGATTAGCGTCTGTTATTAATGGAAGAAGTCATTTGCAGGCTAGAGAAGACCATGCCTTCTCCAAAGCTAATTTTGGACCCATTTCACCATTAGCAACATATTCTCTGTCATGCACCCTTAATCAATTTCTTTTTCTGATGCAGTAATCCTGTCTCAAGACTTGGCATTGCAGAATGTGTAACATGTCAGATAATTGTTAAGAAACAATTTAGCTTCCTTGAAAGTTAGACCAGAAACATTGTACAGAGTGAAATATTTGCAACTGATTTCTATATAAATAGCTACATTACATGCTGTATCCAGACCTAAATAATTTAAACAAAATGGCACTTGCATGTGTTTGGCTGCTTCTTCCTTCAGTTCTTATTCTTTTTCTTAACTGCCAAGTAATTGAAGCAAAATGTATGTGAATGTTGACACTGCATCACCTACTGTTTTGTATTTGCTTTTTAATTACAGGAATGCACATCCATGCACACAGTTTTACAGATTATTCAGTTCCTGGTTGATTTTTTTATGGAATATTTTAATGGTTTCTGTTTAAGCCATAAAGTATCTCACCATTTAAAGATGAAAGCTTCTTCTCTTGTATGAAGAACAGTTCTACAAGACCAATTTTCTCAGTGATAGACAGCAATGTCACTGACACCTGAATTTTAACCGTTCTGTTTCTTCAAGGAAAGTGCTATAGCAGTTCACTAGGAACAAAAGGAGAACCTTCCCTGCCTAAAAAGAAGTAGAATATTTCTGATTTGCTAAACCCTCCTGAATATCTGTGTCCTTAGAAAGATGAATCTTCATAACATCCAAATACCTGAAAGGAGATAACTGAATTCTGCAAATTGCTAGGGGAAAAGTAGCACAGTATTATATAGGCTCTAGTTTCTATATTAATATTACACCTACCTTTCAATTACTGACATGCCTCTAGGCATTCTAGCCCCATATGATTTTCACTGATATTAAACTAAGATATACTTTTTAATGACAGTTATTACTAGGAAGGATATTTGTTCATGTTTAATAAAAAATTTCAGGGCCCTGTATAGCATAATGGTTTGAGGCAGTCCCTGTTAATTTGCTATGAAATGTCCAAAAGTCAATACATGGTTTTGTTTAAAATGTGAGTCTGTTTTGAAGCTTCTTAGTAAGACCAAGACCAAAGTTTTCAATTATTTCTTTTATAAGATATCATCCATTCTCATTTCAGCTGCTCCTCAAGCTCTGTCAGTCCCATGCTATGAACCCCAGCCATTAGATGTGTATGTGGGGGAACGCAGCAGCTTGCAGAGATGGGATGGTCTTGGCACAGTTCCTATGCTCATCCTCTGTGTGTGGTCTACTTTGGGTTCACCCCAGTGGATTCTTGACTTTTATGGGTTACCATCTTTCACTGGGAACATTTAGAGGCAGTTGAAAGCTGTGGGTCACCCACAGGTTAATCTGCCCAGTGGTTAAGTGCCAAATATTGGATTAATTTTGGCTCCTGGTGTTTGTCGGGAGGTGACTTATTTGTACCCGCTGACCATTTAACTACCCATGTCTCATTCTTATTAACCCAGGGCAGCTCCCCACTATATAGCCATTATAGCATTTGTTTCTAAATGCCCTGATCCAGCTGAAAACTTTCAACTGTCAAATAATTGTTCATCTGCAAAGTTATCAGCATTTCTTTCAGAGGTGCTATTAAAACCACTGTTTAATGTGATTCTGCAGACCTCCTGGAGACCATAAAGCATGATCTGACTGATGATAATCAGCCTGCTGACTGAGCAACCACTGGGAACAACCACTTCATATGCTATAGACTGCACCTTTCTTTAAATAATGTCATAATAGAAAAAGGACACCAGCCTTGTCAAATCAATAGTGTATCCCACTGTGATAATTCTTATGTCCCTATTCACCCATGCAGACTAGTCTGGTAAAGATTTTTATACTTTAGCTAAGTATAAGATCCTGATGCTCTCTGAAGAAAAAAAAAATCTTTCTTCCTTTTTTTTTTTTTTTTTTTTTTTTTTTAGTTTGGGACAGGTTAAGATAGTTGCAGTTTTGGACACCAAAACCACTTTCATATCACTTTGTTAACACCTTAGGATAGTGCAAAGTGATGAACGCTGGAGACAGATCTCTAAGTTTAGAAGAGTAATATGAACAGACACTCAGGTTTCATGAAATTAGCCAAGTCATCCAGTGAGATGCAACTGGATCATATTGTACTTTGAAATTAAGTTATAAGAGATATCATTGTCTCATTAAGAAATGACATGGCTTTGCCGTGATGCATATCACTATATAACGTACAGTCTCTTTCTGAAATTCCACTAGAGAGAAAGCTTTCATTTTAACTGTGTAAATTATCTAAGATTTTCAGGTGATGTGACTGTATAGTTTTTATTTCCTCTCTGCACAACTACCTTTGCATGACTGTGGCAGTTCTTTTGAGTTTCTGCGGCTCTATGGTGCTTGGTTATGTTCTTTAATTTGCTGTACTGTTCTTGCAGAACATGTTTCTTCTAATGCCAGCGATAGTGAAAGTAGCTACAGTAAGTTACTGCTTTCATTAGAGTCCTTTTACTTTGCATTGCTTGTTCTGTTTGTTTCTTTTATTTTGTTTCTCTTCCTGCTTTTTTTTTAATGTTAAAAAAAAAAAAAACAGTTGAAGTAAATGGCTTGAAATTTCAATTTACAACTACATTTAAGCTATAAAAGCTATAAAAAGCTATAAAAGAAAACTGGCAACCTTTATAAGAAAAGAGAGGAGGGTTGCTACTTGGGATGTATTCTGGAATATAAAACCAAACCTGGCCTTGGGTAGTCTGTGAAAATCAGGATTATTTGGTATAGCGACAGGAAGTTTATTTCAGTAGGCAGGAGGACAGTTTCTTGATGGCCTTTTAAGACTAAAATTGCTCCATATCTGCAGTCAAAAGATACTCCTTACAAGGACAGAATTTTTACTCACATTTCAGAATACCTGTATGTGCAACTAATAAATGGCCCCCAGAACTCTTCTGAGCCTATAATTTTGGCAGGATAGGTTTCCTAATATGTACTGAAGTCTTCAAAGAAGGTAAGATAGACCTTCACCCCTTAAGTACTGCCACTGAGTGACATTGATCCCCTGTAAGTGATGGTCCCAACCCTGCAAAGTGATCTGATTAGGATTACAGACTACATGTGATCATATAACCTAAAGATAGATTGTAAATTGGGGGTAATTATTAGTAATTCTCAAAAAATTAACCATTATAAATATTTATCTGGGAGTGCTGAGAAGTAAAATAAATAAATAAATAAATAATAATAATAAAAATCATTGGAGTAGGTTAATGGAAATATAATAAAAGGTAATTAAAGAGAGAAAAGAGAAACTGCTTACTAAATCAGACAGTTGTTTAATTCTCTCAAGCCATTTGCTTAGCTTAAGTTTTCCACCAGTCACTCAGCACTTGTGCTAAGTACCCGCATATATTCAGGTAATCATTGGTATCATACCTCGTACTTACTAGTCTTGGTAGAGTGCATAGCAATCAAGCTCTATTAATAAATACTGGTTTGTTTCAGTAAAACAGCTAATCTTATGCAATTCAGAAATGGTAAATTAGTTTGTATTCTCTTGTATTGCAAAGGTTTTATTGGAAAGCAATTGCCAGAGTCACAAGATAACAGTAGGCACTTTTGAACTACTGAGGACCAATTCTGAACCATTTTGTCTTCTCTCTGTCCTCTACTGGGAAGGAAGGGATGTTATGTTTGAGATATAAGATGCTCCTTCACCAGACTGACTTTACAATCATGACAGAACCAGTAGCTTAAATTTTCAAAAGTTTCCTGAAGTCTCTTCCAAGTGTGTTTATTTCAGAGTGAGAATGTAAAAGCCCAGATAAGAATCTAGTCTGGTGGCTGAACGCACCCCATGCCTGATGAACTGTCCCAAACAAATGACTTAAGATGGGCACCCAAGTACAGCGCAACATATGGGACAGGTCCACAAAACCTACTTCCCAAACTGCATCATAACAGGTAGCCTGTTCTTTGTTGGCTGTGCAATAGCTTGAAATAAAGTGCATGTTCTGAGGTGCAAGAACAGGGATAGAATCATAGAATCACAGGATGGTTTGGGTTGGAAGGGACCTTAAAGCCCACCCTGTTCCAACCCTCCTGCCATGGGCAGGGACACCTTCCACTAGACCAGGTTGCTCAAAGCCCCATCCAGCCTGGCCTTGAACACCACCAGGGATGGGGTATCCACAGCTTCTCTGGGCAGCCTGTGCCAGGGCATCACCACCCTCTGAGAGAAGAATTTTCTCCTTATATCTAATCTAAACCTACACTCTTGTAGTTTAAAGCCATTCCCCTCAGTCCTATCACTGCACACCCTGACAAAGAGTCCCTCCCCAGCTTTCCTGTATATACTGGAAGGCTGCTGTAAGGTCTCCTTAGATCCTTCTCTCCTCCAGGCTAAACAAGCCCAACTCCCTCAGCTTGTATTCATAGGAAAGGTTCTCCAGCCCCTTGATCATCTTTGTGGCCTTCCTTTGGACTCATTCTAATACTTCCATGTCCTTCCTGTGCTGGGGGACCCAGAGCTCAATGCAGATAGAAGATGTTTGGGGTAGTCAGCTGGGACATAGATGATTGGAAGGAAAAGAACTGCCCACAGCAGGCATCTCCTTCAAGGTTGGTTTCCATCTGGGCAAGCTCCTGTCTCACCCCAGCAGCATCTTGGCTGGAGCTGGCCAGATATTACTGATGTGTCCAAAAACTGCTGCCTGGTAGAGGAGATGCAGGGAGGAGTTACTTCTCTGCCTGGGGGAGAGCTATGACATTTAGCAGCAGAAGAAGCCAGTCTTAGGTTAAGCCAAGTAAAAGTGGCTTTAAAATCCAGGAGCTGCTGCCCAAAGGGCCTAATTTCATTTGCTAACGATTCATTGGTGTGTGTTGACATGACATTTGAAGGCATGACCTCAGGCAGACAGCAACTTTGGACACCAGCTTTTTGAAATGACTGTTTCGGATGGCCACAATGGCATGTCAACTCTAGCCTAACCCTGTGTTCAATTACTACATGACCATGGAATATGAACATGTCTCCTGTGGGGACTTACAGCCCTCCTGAGTCCATCTGACTACTCTCTGAATCTCCAGGCTACTCTATGTCAGCAGTACATCCCATCACACAACTCATTGCAGCAAATCCTCTCTCCTATGAAGGCTGAGAAAGCTGGGGATATTCAACCTGAAGAAGAGGAGGCTCCAGGGTGGCCTCATTGCAGCTTTTCAGTACTTAAAGGGGGTTATAAAAAAGATGGAGTGCAACTTTTTTACTCAGGCAGATGATAGGACAAGGGGGAAGAAGACAGAATCAGAAGAATCAGAAGAGAGAGGAGAGCAAAAGAAGGGTGGCCACACAGAGCAGCTTGACAAACTGTGAGGGTATGACGATAAGAATGATGGAAGCAGTTTTCATATTTCACTGCAGATCTAACTTTGTGGGACAGCTGACAGAGGACACTGCATGGTAGAAGCCTATCCGTACCCCTTACAGTAGTTATCAGAACTAGTCTGTGAACATTGCCTTCTAATTTATTTACTTTTATGAAAGGAAAATAATAGGTGCTCAGCATAAAGCTCATTCCTGACAGAATAAGACAACATGCAGCTATTTCTGCTCTTCTTTTCTGCATCTGGGTATCTGGAAACAATGCCAAAACTCAGCTGCTGCTACAGAACCAAGCTTATTTTAATTCTATTTTGGGGCAGACATGTTACAAAGCTGTTCTTCAGTGTGATTTAGTGCCATTTTGAGGAGGATTTGACAATTCAAGATGGACGACTACAGGTGATTTTACCAGGACACCATGTACATTGTCCTGCAAACTCATTTAGCCCTAAGTCTGTGCACTGGTGAAAAAGGATGTGAAGCTGAAAATTCTTGTCAAGCAAATATAATACTGCTGTAGAGCTCAATGGTTTTGCATGGGGCTGCGACCCTAGTAGAGTACCCTATATTTTTCACTTCTGTTTCAGAAGGAAATCAGGAAGAACAAGGGGTTGCCTGCCCATTGATTTCTGAACTGGGGGATAACAGCAATTCACACCTTGATAGTACAAAGAAAAGTGGGTGGATAGGAAATGGCTGGCAGGTGACACATGTACACCTGCAGACACTCATATTTGTTCCTATAAAAACAGTCCATCTGGAGTCCAAAGTAAAGTCTGCATTATCTCTAGTGGATCTCTGGCAATTGCTTTAATATGTTTCTCTAACTTTTGCTTCTCATGATGAGCATCAAGTGAAAAGTAGCTGGTGTTGAAACCTTTATTACTTCATAACTCCTAGAACCATTCCAAATAAGGGGTACAGCTACACAAAGTGATGCTGAACATTTCTGAGAGCTGTCCAGGCTGTGTCCTGTACAGTGATTAATAGATGCGTTACAAATTGACTGGGCTTTTTCTGAGGCATATCATGATGCATTCTTATTTATTGAGTAAATATCCTGATCAACATTTGAGTATTTGGCTGAAGTATTCCATTGCTCATGTTTTGGGTTTGGAGATTGAAAAATAAAATATTTCTTATTTCAAAATATTAATTTAATTGAAAAATCTCTTATGTGGTCTCAGGAGAAAATCCTTGGACCACTCCTTAGGAGCAAAGCTGTTGCAGATAGTAAACCTGATTTCTTTTGTCAGTGCTCTCAGCACTGCATTTGAAATCAGTAAAAGAGCTGGAATCAACAGTAGGATTAGCTTCACCACTATGGGTCCCTAAAACACAGCCATCACCCTCTCAGTTTCTTGCACTAGATTCAATCTGAGGTCAATGGAGACACAAGGATTTTCTGAGAACAATTTGTTCTGTCTTTAAGCAGATAGCTAAAACAAACCAGCTGAGTGTTTTCCTAAACAAGTCCATGCCTCACTCTTGACTCCACAGGAGCTGAGCAGTGATCACCATTGTGCTTGTCTTGCAAGGAGGGGAGATGGCAGCCTCTCCAAATCCTTCTTCTCCAAAGTTTTCCTCTCCAAAGTTTTCCTTCTTAAGTAAAAAGCCAACTTTGACTTATTCCCAAACTGGCTAATTAAACAATGATTGACAGCTTATTCTCAACTGTATAACTTAAAATGTTCTAATTTTCCATTTCAAACCAAGCTTGTAAAAATGTATTTTTTACTGTGGACTCATCAGTCTTTATTTTTCAAGACATTATTTTCCTAATGGCCATGAATTTTAAGTCTCTCCACCACATATGTGTGATAATGCTTTCGTGCATAGTTCAGTAAAGGTTTTTACAGCTGTCATCAAAATTACACAAGCATTACCACATCTATTTAGCCTAATTGCATAATTGGTTGTGATTGCACCAATTACTTAGAGAGGCAATACATGACTAAAAGTTAAAAATAAGAAAAAATTAGAAACAAACATTTTTACCCTCTGTACTTGGTTAGCAATTCATTCTTGTCATGAGATCTGAAGACTCAGAACAAGGTTTAAAGAAGTCCTGATTATTATGTTAGGCCACTGATTAATTAGAGCACTTGCATTTGCTCTTACTTTCCCCGTGGGCTTGTATATTATTCAGGCATACTTAAATTTGTACAAGTATTGAAGTTTATTGTATGGCTTCACAAGCTATATTGATCTTAAACACACAGTGCTGATAGACCACTTGTCAGTCATAAGTTCATTCTCAGACTTCTGATGATATTTTTATACATTAGATTTCCAGTCTTTCATTGGTATCAACGTACCTGGAAAGGCCATGCATTTACTTAGGTAAATAGAGGTCCAGGGAAGGGATTGTGAGTCAAAAAGAGTTTATGAGATTGACTTTCTAATACAGACTGTGCAGATGAAAGAAAACTAGATTTTTTAATTTATATTTTATCTGTCTTCAGAAGCAATCCTCATTTTTTTTAATTTTTTATTATTATTATTATTAACTGCCCTAGATATCTTTACGGATTTTTTCATTCACTACCATTAATAGGATGCCAAAAATCATGGATTCTCACTGCATAAGATACGTGATGAGGATGAGCATTTGGTTACATGGTAGCTGCACCTGGCAGCTCACAACAGCTCTCCTGCCCTGTTACACACACACTGGGTGCGGCTACACCAGCACTGTAAAAACTCTAGATGCTCTGGCAAGGCAGTAGAAAATGGTGCCTTTTTATGTGTTACATAAAAAATGCCTAAAATGTTGCAGGTCTACAATGAAACTGTAGATTCCAGTCTTTCACAGACTTTGCCATCTAGCCAGAAAGGGAAAATAAAGACAACTCTACATCAATTTCATGGTTACTCTCTGAAACACCATAAGATCTTTTAACAGGAAAAAATGAGTCCTTATGAAACTCTTCTGACCTCCTAGACTTCTCTGCTCAGTTTTTAGAGGGTACAAGTTATAACAAACTCCACATTAGTCTTCCTGAGCATGAGAACTCACCAACAGGCAAACCAAGAACAAAGGAAGCTGGAGCCATAGCAAACCTGAAAAAGTGAAAGACCTGCAGTAATTTTACTTATGGTATATTAGATTAAAGAAAGCTTCCTTTTAATTTCCTCTCTTTCCTTATCTTCTTTCTGTTCTTCTCTTTTTGACTTCATGGAATTTTACTGAAGAACAAGAGATTATGGCAAAGCCCTACAGACAGGGTTGTTTTTCTTTTTTTTTTCTTTTTCTTTTTTTTTTTCCTTGTTTTGTCTGTTAAATTTCACAACAATTTTCCAGATCAATACAGCAAACCTGTGCTAATTAAGCCATTAATGCAGGTGGTAAATGAGGCTTAGTCAGATGATAAATAAAAGCCTGTGTCCTGCTGAATTTCATGCTGTGTCACACCTCAAAGCCATCACAGGGTTATGGCAATCTGATTATTGATTGGCTCTAGAGCTCTTCATTATACTTAATACTTTATGGACTACTTCAAAACTGTGCAGTACTGACTGAGAAGAGATCATTAAAGACTACCATCTGGTACTGTTAACATGCATATCAGCCCCTAAAGACTTACAGGATTTGGTCTGGACAGTGCTTGAAAGGATTTTATTCACATAGAAACTTAAGCTTCCTGAGCCCTTTTCCCGGAAAAGTAAATTAGTGGAAATGGTGCAGACTTCCACCATGCTCACACCCTATGTAAGTCTGAAGCTCAGTGCTAAAGAGCCTTTCCTCAGGAAGATGTTCGTAAGTCCCTGTGCCTCACAGTCAGCCTCAAAGTTTCTCCTTGCTTGTTTCAACCTTTTCCATTGACTTAAGCTACAACACAATTTGAATGGGCTGGAGTTGTTTCATTGCCTTCAGTCTGGCCAAGACTTCTGTGAAATGCCAGGCTTGTTTGTCTCCATAGCCCATACCTTACTGATAGTGTGGATGCAGTGACAGCTTTAATATGTGGACGCGTCTTCCAGAGACTGAGCAAAACAGAAGGTAAAATCTGTGCTGGCTTACTTGTGCTGGTTGTAAGTCTTTGCTGAAGCAAAATATTAGAGCACAGAGAAATTTTTTAACAGTGTCAGAGTTTTTGGCAATTTTCCTTTAGTCCTTGTCACCATCACTCACATGAGATTCATCTGTTTAAAAGCAGATATCTGCAGCTGACCTTGCTGTTTAAATGCCTTTATGGGATAAAGGAAACACATACACTCCCAACTTTTTCCGTCATCACAAAGTAGACATCTAGAAGAGGTCACATCAGTCAAGTCTTAGTATAAGCACTTGCCTATTTGCAAGCACCCATTGATTCTAACAGGTACCTAGAGACTAGGTCAGACGTAAGCACTTGTGATACAAGTTTCTGAAATCAGCTGAAATGAATACCCCCCTGCAGATCTGTCTACTACTGAAACAAGTATTCTCAAGTTTAAGACTGTGTTTGTGCAGACAGTCTCCCCTCCACATGTTTAGTATGTGATGGCTTCATCTCAGGCTGTTGAAAGCATAGCTTTGGCTCCTGGGAGCTGGAGGACAGGCAGTATAAGAGCATCCTCGTTCAGCCTGTTGAGTGAATTATTTCATCCCCAGGGAAATGGGGCATCCTGAGTTCTGTATCACCCCCAAAATTCCCAGAGAAACTTAAAACAATAAATCTGATGCATGAAACCTAGTGCAGTAATAATTCTAGGTTTTTAACTTTTTGCAGAGCTGAAATTAAGCAAGTGATTACACTATCAAATATTCACTAAGAAATAATCCATTATCCACACTCTCATATGTTATGTTGCTTTTACCTCAAAAACTGTCTCATCTTTACCTTTTATTTAAAATGGTGCTTTTTTCTCAGCTGCTTCAGTACCATTGCTGGCTAGGAGTTGGCCCTGTCTGTTCTTGCTCTCTCCTAACACACCAGTAATTTTTAATTTGCTTTGTCTGTCCTCCTTAATCAAATTCTTTTTACTCGGAAGGTTTTCTGACATGTTTCTTACTGCTGTCTAGGTAATATGTCATGAAAAAATATCTCTGAGCATATTAGATTTAAGGGGAAATTTGGGGGGGCTAAAGGGGTCAGTAAGACTAAACCACCAAAATTTCTGTACCTACTTGGGAGCTAGGCATTGCATTCTATAGAAGTCCTGTTAGTATATTTAAGGAGCCTCAAGAGTGACTCAGATATCAGTCAGACTACCTCAGGGTGAACTGTACCTCCCTCTAAATCCTACCTATATCATCCATCAGAATCATGCAGCACTCTTCCTATCTATATGCACACTTTAGTTTGTCAGGAGCCCATCAGAATAATGTCATACAGATTCACGTGTGCAAGCAGATGACATGAAGGCAATCCTGTTTTGTAGAAGCACGGCTGCCCATAATGACACCCTTTCTTCCATAATATCTAAATCTGTTACAAAATCCCAGCTGTGAATCTTCTCAAAGATGAGCCCTAAACTGAGGGAAAATAAAATCTTGATTTTAAATTTAATAAGCCTAAGTCATATTTATAACCTGCCAGAGCCCTTATGTGGTACCAAGCATGTGACAATGACCCCAAAAGAAAGATGTGCAGGAATTACTCATGCAGTAGATTGAAGAATCCTCCCTCCTCTCCTCTCTCACTTTTGTAGAGGAAGGGACAGGGATGCAGCAGGGCTGTACACCTGCACCCAAGTCCTGAACTATATAGTTCCACTTGTGTCTTGTGTCACAGTCCTCTACTTTGGTTCCCATAGTGTCACAGTGAGGAAACACTCTCCTAGCAGCAGTGGAGGAAGTGTAAGGGCATAAAATATGATGCTTTTGTGATAGTTGTCTTCAGGAAAAGGATAAGGGTCAGAAAACAGTTCATAGCTGGATAACAGGCTGTGAATAAACTAAACTATGGAGTTTACACACAAAAGGATGATCAGCCAAAATGTACTTTTTCTGAGGGTAAAATGTTCAATTTAGGTAGCCCATGGATATGTCCTGCAGCAGCATGTTATGGTCTTAACAAGTGGACAAGCAAAATAATTATATCTGTATCTTTCTGCACTATCCATGTAAACAGCCTTGCTATCAAGTCAATGCATGAGGTCTTACTGCCTACGCTATTCTGGATCATTGAAAAAGCCCAGTTTCAGTGAAAAGAATTGAAATATATGGTAAGGGAGGGAGGGGAAGGGAAAAAAGTGAGCAGCTTGAAGTTTTGAGGGGCTTTGGAATGGTTCAGGTGAGCACAGTTCCAGAGAGAAGTGTTGAACCCAATCTGCCTGTGTGAAGCATTTAATCAAGCTTCAGTTTTCGAAGCGTTGCATGTCAGCTTCAATCTCTTCTCTTTCTTCTCTCATCAGGAGGCCAAGAAGACTGCATCCTTTCTTATGAACCTGTCACAAGACAGGAAAGTAAGTTTCACCTGCTTTTCTGTCACTGTTCCTTATATTTTTCATTTTACATGTTGGGGACAGCAGAGTAGTAAGCCCTGCTGTGGCAGTCCCAGATTCTTCATGGCACCTTCTTGTCCACTCAGGCCATCTCATGCATAAGAAATGACATAAGGGTGTCCCTTGCTATTCAAATCTCCTCACTATATATACCAGCTTCCTGACAGTCCCAGGACTCCCCCCAGTATGTTCCCATGGCCTTTACTAATGGTGTTTGACTACATCTGCAGGCACCATCCTCAAGCTCTGAGGCCTGCCAAACGAGCAGTACTGGTTCCATTTTCCTTAGCCACATCAATAAAAAAATGATCCCTTAATAAAAGCTAGACCTAAGATTTCACTTCAGACATCAAGGAAGCAAGTCTGCTTAGTACAATTTTGGGAATATTTGCTGTTATTGCCACTAACATCATCAAAATGCACCTTTCTTTTTGTTTGCCAGTTAATTACACCAGGCCAGTTATTATTCTGGGTCCTATGAAAGATCGGATCAACGATGATTTGATATCTGAATTCCCTGATAAGTTTGGGTCATGCGTACCACGTAAGTATGATTTTATTCTTCATTCTGCAGCAGAGTCAGTGATATCTCTTGAAGCCATGCATTAACTGAATTGCGGTGAAAGCAGTGTCTGCGAACTTTAGCTAGCGGAGTTTCTCAAAAGCCATTTTTCCATCAGAGGAAAAAGGTCAAAGGAACAAACACAAAAAGATTGTGGCGGTCTGTGTATGAGGTTTATGTGGTAAGGTTTGGTAGTGGGGGGGCTGCAGTGAGAAGAGTCCAGATGCATGTCCCCCTTTAAACAGAGGGCCTTTTAACCACAAACTCAGTTTACTAATCAATTAGTCTTTTATTTCTTAAACAAGATAAAATGTTGAAATACTGTTAACATGTAAAATATTTCAACTCAGTTAAACATCATCCACCAACAAAATTATGAAGTAGCCTGTGACTTGTGTGAGATCTAGCCTGCCTCCTCTGAAAGCAATACTGGCCCCTGAATTAAGTTGTGTTTATATCTTGGATCACTAGAGGTTGTTGAGTGTTTATTGCAGTCTCTGATTGCAGTCTCACTTCATTTAAAGATGTTGTCTCTACAAATACAACAGCTTAAAATGGCTAGAGATGAAATCAGAATCAGCCTTATAATTAAGGCTAAATTAAATTGATGAGATTGCCATTCATTTTTGTCACCACAGTAGGATTAGTTTCACAATATGAAATGTGTTTTGCATTTGAGTATGTTTGTGATCATGATGAAAAAAGTGGAATTCTAGCAAATGCTTATTATATGTTATCCTGTGATTATTATTGGTTACCGGTAGACATGGGAAGGTATCACTACAAAATGACACCTTTGTTGTCCTAACTCCATTAAAAACAAGATGTAGTAGCCAAAGATACTACCAGATGGGGAGCACCTCTACTTTACAGCATTGTCAACTGAGTAAATCTTAATCACTGCGTTTTTGCATGACATGTTTTTATAGACTTCTTGATCCTTTCTTTTTTTTGTTTCATGCAGATACCACACGGCCAAAACGTGACTATGAAGTGGATGGGAGAGATTACCATTTTGTCATTTCAAGAGAACAAATGGAAAAGGATATCCAAGAGCACAAATTTATAGAAGCCGGGCAGTACAATGATAATTTATATGGGACTAGTGTCCAGTCTGTGAGATTTGTGGCAGAAAGGGTAGGTTGGCACCAGCTTTACTGCCCATGCAACATGATCTGGTGTGTGGCCACACTGTATCTCAGAGATGCTTCTTCTGCCAAAAATATAAATTATATGAAAAATGGCAACCTAATATTTACAGGATTTATGATGACTCCACTTGTAGAGTCTCTAACTTTGAATGATAACATTCTTGGCACAGCTGGTACCTAGATGTAATGCCACAGATTCAGCAATTTAACACAGTACTTCAGGTACGCCCCAGAACAGCCTTCCCTCTTCCCTCTATAAGACAGGTAAATAAACTTATCTCACTTCCACAGAGGCAAAGAATGAAGCCCAGAGAGATTATATGATTCGCCTCAGGTGACACATGGAGTCTTTGACACAAAGAATTGAATTAACCAGTACAGAACATAGATATCATATTATTATTATGAACTGATTTTCCTCATCTCTGAGGAAAATCCATCACCACCCCCAGTAAAAATAAAATATATATATATATTTGTTCCCATATCTTCAAGTGTAGATTTTATATTAGGACTATATCAAAGGCACGAGTGCAGAGGAGCAGAGTATGTGCCCTGGGGTCCCTGTTCCCTGGTGTGTCAGCCATGGCCCCATTCCAGGGCACTGCCTCACAGAATTGTTTCCCTCTTTTGACTTGCCTTCTGCAAACTCTGCAGAAATAAACACATCCTCATCTGTTTCCAACAGGGCAAGCACTGTATACTCGATGTGTCAGGAAATGCTATCAAACGACTACAAGTTGCACAACTCTATCCCATCGCTATCTTCATTAAGCCTAAGTCATGGGAGCCTCTGATGTAAGTATAAACTCCTCCAAGCTCCTCCAAGTGATTTTTTAAATATATATATATTTTTTTTTCCGGTCTGTAGTCTCAAGTGGCACATCACAGGTCTGGAGTCTGTGTTTTGCCTGTCCTCTAAAATCACCATCCCTGGAGGTCTTCAAAAGACGTTGAGATGGAGAGCTTAGGGAGATGGTTTAGTGGAAGATTTGTTAGCGCTAGGTCAGAGGTTGGACTCGGTGATCTTGGAGGTCTCTTCCAATCTAGACTATTCTGTGATTCTGTGATTCTGTAAAATCAGTAATAACATGAGGATGTGAGAACAGTGAAGACTTGCTCTCCATGCATACCATCTGCTGTACCTCAGAGTCTCAAGGAATGAGCCAAAGCTGCCTTTGAACCTTTCCCAGTTGGACATGTGGGCTTAGGTGCTGGACCATGAAGGACTCCCCACCGGTGCTCGGTGTACTTGTTCCAACCTGGCAGCAGGTTCACCAAGGACTTGTGTGTCACAGCTTGTCCCATCCAGCCTTGGGTGTTCTTGGGGTGTAGTCACAGTGCACACATGGGTGAACCAGAACATAAACCTGTGTCAGACTCACAGTGTATGCTTCTTAACCAGCCCTTCATTTGCTTGAAGAGCAAGAGGATAAGCAAGGACCTGCATGACTGGAGAGGGGCAAACAATCCTTCCAAGAAGGAAAAGAGAAGGCACCAATTTCATGCCGTCTCTAGGCAGACTAATTTCAGTACTCAGAAAAATCTTGGAATTAAGAGAATAATTAAGCAGCTCAAGTATATAACTGGAAGGACAAAAAAGGTTATGAAGCAACCAATGTCAAGAACGTCAAGAGCAAGTCAGATCTACCTTATTTTCTTATGTCAGGAGATGGGTATCAATAATTGTATCATCTTGATTTTTATTCTGGCTCTTGACACATGTCCATGGGACATTCTCAGTAGCAGCTTAAGGAAATATTGTCCAGAGGGAATCATTAGAGCATGTGCAGAACCACAATCAGATGGTCATTGAAAATGGCAGTAGGAGGATAACAGATATCCTGAAAGTGTATTTCCTGAGCTGTGGGACCACTTGTTATTTTCATTAATTACTTGGGCAATGAATTGGGCAGTACTTTTGTAAAGTTTATGACTAACTCAAGGCTGAGAGAGGTGGAAAGCACTTTGGAGGATAAGATTAAAATTCAATGTAAAATGAGTAAGATGAAATTCAGCACAGACAAAGGAGAGAAAATGAAATGCACAAGTACAAGCAGGGAATAATTAAGCAATAGCACTGCAGAAAAGCATCTGGCGGTTGGGATGGATCACACAGGAATATGAATGGATAGTTAATGCTGTTGCAAAAAAAGGAAACTGCCACTGTGGGCTGCATTAACATCAGTGTTGTGTAAGGACACCATAGATAGTTATTTTGTTTTAGTTGTTAGGGATAAGGCTTCAGCTGGAGTGCTGTCCTTGTTCTGGGTACCACCCAGGAAGTGGAGGAAGAAAGGGGGGAGAGAAGACTGAGGAGAAAATAGGGTAGAGATCTTCACACTGGTTAAAGCTCAAGATAAAATACATGTTTTCCGTGTACAGCTATGGTAATGCAAGAATATATTGGCTTAATTTGCTCTGATGTGGATGACAGTTAGTACTCTACTCTTCTGTCATCAAAAGCTTTGCAAACACCAGGTGATGCCAAAGGTATCTGTTATACAACTAAAATGTAGATATCCCTCACTCCTCTGACAGAAGCATATCTGGTTATGGTAAATGTGTGCCCACAAACATTGGGTCATAGAGCTGGAGACAGCTAACATGCCACATCCCATGACTGAATGTGCATCCTTTTTGGCCATAGCTTTTGGTGATAAGATTGCTGCAGGCCCAGGCACATTACAGGGAAAGATGCACAGTATGTGGTACTTTTACAGTCCCGTTCTGATCAAAGACATCTTAGGTTGGATGAATTCTTCACATTTCTTCCAGACCTGCAATTCAGTTATATTCTGATTATCTATAGAAGGGGCATGGAAGTCTGACAGCCATCAGTTGCTTTAAGATAGATCTTAATCTGCAGTTTTCCCATCCATAAATTCTTCCATTATTTGTTTAATGCTTACATTGCATCTGGTGTGGTAAAGACGTAGTAAATAGTAGTATACATCAAAAGTAAGCTATTCTTCATTCTCTAAACCTAAACCTGCATCAATGTTGACAGAACAGTAGGGATAAACAAAGTGAAATCCATGATATGACTTTGAATTCTTTGTTCTACAATACCCTGTGGAAAACACCCTTAATTAGAAATCCAGACTTCAATAAGGCAGCAAAAGTCCATTTATATCAGTACTAGTTTGGAATCTTTTTGCAGGAATATGCTTGATAGAAATAAATTATGTAAAGCCAATACAACACCTCCTCAAAAAATGAGAAAAAAGTAATGAATTCAGGCATTCTAAATTACTGTATTCCCTGCAGCCTGCTCTCCACAAGTAACATTTTTATCTAGTTAATCTATCTAATATGTATTTTTCTCATCAAACAGATAAGATTCTAAATTTTATTCTAATTTTCTAATTCTAACTCTAATTCTATTCTAAAGTTCTTTTAATATAAATGGTATCAATCTCTTTTAAGAATTGTATTGAGAATAATGGCATAGTTCTAAGCTCCCTGCTCACAAAACTCATTTGTTTTATTTAGTAATGAAGTTAAATCACTCAGATCTGGCTAAAAATACCTTCTTTGATGTTAGCCGTAGTGGGGATTAGCAGTGTGTGGCTGCTTCACAAACACAGGCTGTGCACAAGTTCCTGCTGCCCAGGAGATGCAGGGCAGCTTTCCACATTCTCATGGTGGGTCAAGCCATCTCATTTGTACCCTGGGGTAAGAAGAAGCATATGGGGAGTTCCCACAGATGAACAGCAAATCCTCACCCTATTTTTTCTCATGGCAATTTGTTTGTGCAGCCCTCTTTTTTGCTACAGTCAGAAAACATAACAATTATAGGAATTATACCAGTATAAAATCTGCTTGAAATGATAGATCTGCCATAACTGCTATCCTTGTTCATACAAGTGAGTTGAAGGTTAATTTAAGAGCAAGTTAAAATCATAAAAGACAAAAAAAAAAAAAAAAAAATCAGAAAATTAGATTTTTTTCCCTTCCTTCCTTCCTTCCTTCCTTCCTTCCTTCCTTCCTTCCTTCCTTCCTTCCTTCCTTCCTTCCTTCCTTCCTTCCTTCGTTCCCTCCTTCCTTCCTTCCTTCCTTCCTTTCCTTCCTTCCTTCCCTCCTTCCTTCCCTCCTTCCTTCCTTCCTTCTTCCTTCCTTCCTTCCCTCCTTCCTTCCTTCCCTCCTTCCTTCCTTCCTTCCTTCCTTCCTTCCTTCCTTCCTTCCTT
>NC_048893.1:197387340-197403371 GCF_011077185.1 Oxyura jamaicensis | reverse complement strand
GGATGAGAGCTGGAAGTAATGAAGAGCCTGTCTCGGTGAGTGCTTCATTGGGAGAGGAAGAAAACCCTGGGAAAAGTGCCTGGAGGGACAGCTCATGGCAAGCATTTTGAATTCACCACCTGTGCAGGCTAGAAAAGAAAATAAAAAGAAAATAAAGAAAAAAAAAAATCAAAAGGACCATTGTTTGACAGCATTTTAAATTCAACATGAGCAATAGTCCTCCACCTTCTCCATCCTCTCTCCTGAATGCACAGGTTGGGCAGAGGCCTGAATACAACTAGCACAGTTTTACACCACAGGCAAATTTATGTCCTGCAAATATAATCCAAATTTCTGCTTATTCCAAGGCATTTATTTACTTAAGTGCTTGTTTATATTTTTATGTTTTCTCCTCCAATAGTCAAAGATATTGAGGAAACCTTCTCATAAATTTACCAGGAACAGATCTGGAAGGAGGAGGATGTTGTTAGCACTAGAATGTTGGCTGAGTGAGATAAAATGTGAAGTTCACCTACAAATTTGCAATGCTATGTCCTGCTCCAAGCCAGAATTTCAGTTCAGCCACTGAAAAACATGTTCACATAGGCACAGCTGATGAGAAACCTGACTGAAATCAATTAGATAGCAATCCTTCCAATAAATAGAATTAGTAGTATTACAAATTGAGCAGCATAAAACAGATTGGCATATATTAAACCTGTTTATAGAATCCACAATGACTGCCATAATCTTTTCAGAGAAATCTTTCTTGTCCTTCATTTTATCAGCCTGCTTTCTGCAGTGCACTGGTACTTCCATTGAGATGTACTAAGCAGTGTTAACACTCATATGGTTTAGTTATACAGATAGACAACTTTCAGTCATTTCTACAAAAATATTTTTGCATCTGGGACAATTTACAGGGTGCTTTTCAGAAGTTAGGTGGGAGTTAGCTGTAGCGAGTTCATGCTGTGGAGCACTTCATAGATCATTTTTTATGCACTGTCATGCACATAATTTCCTACATACATCACACATGTCAAACTGTATACAGCCCATTACCACATAATCATATGATTCAGTGCAAGACATTAAATCAGATTTATGTAGGACACAAGATGCTCACTTCTCTTGCTTTCCGAGTTGCCTCAGAAAATTTCCCTCATGTTTTAAGAAAACTGAATCCACGCTGTAAAAAAATCTGAAACAAGAAAATTCTATTTATTATTACTAATTACTTTGGATATCTGAAGGCATGTATGTGTAAGGCACTGAATGATTACGAGCTTGATTCTTTGCAGGTATATAGTGGTATTAACAACTGAGCGTGCATGGGCATGACAACTCATTACTTACATCTATTAAAAAATGCCTCTGTTGAAACAGAAATGCTCCATCAAATAACAAAAGATTTGCGATAATAGAATGTTACTGGCACTTTCTACATTTTTACATGTATTGTTACCCTGAACATTTTAGAGTCTACAAGACACACTGGACTGGGAATCTCTATATTTAGTCAGAAGGAACTGGAACAGAAGAGAACACAAATAAATAACTCATCATTACTCTTCCTTCCAGAAAGACTTAATTTGATTTCTCGTGATTTTCCAGAACTCATGCCCACTCCTGAGCCAAGAAGTCTTTCTGGAAGGCAGTGCATGGGTCCCTCTGTTGCTTCTCTACAGGGTTCACAATGACTCTGGGCTTTCTCTAATAGAGTCAGGAGTTTTGCTGCATGCAATCCTGCCTTTATTCATGACTTCCTCACTTCAACTACCCCAGCTCCAGTCAAGCCTCAGATTCAAGTCCAAGCCTCAACAGCTTGGACAACCTCATTCAGCCAAGACAGCCAGCCTTGAGCCTGGGAGATAAGGAGGCTCCTGAAGGATCTTCAGCTCTGGAGGCAGGAGTGCCTTGAGTGCTCAGACCTTGACACCTCCTTGGCTCCCAAACTAAGCCAGGGGTTCCTGATGCCAAATGTCCCTCTCAGTTAGCAGTTACCAAATCCAGGCCTTGTATATTGTTTG
Source organism: Oxyura jamaicensis (assembly GCF_011077185.1). Taxonomy (NCBI): domain Eukaryota; kingdom Metazoa; phylum Chordata; class Aves; order Anseriformes; family Anatidae; genus Oxyura; species Oxyura jamaicensis. The sequence goes on along the minus strand of NC_048893.1, from coordinate 197,401,362 downwards.
AGAATGTGATATGATAAAAACCTAGGGGAGAAATGGGAAATAGTCAGAGGTAAAATCTGGACATGTAGGTGTATACTACATAAAAACGAATTTAAGTATAAACTACTGAAGCTGCTCATGAACTGATGGAACAGTTTCAGCACTTGATTCCTGTACCAATCTCAGCCTATCTCTGAATTAAGTTGAGTGTATATTTTAGAGAGCTGTTTGAGTAAGAATCTAAACTTGATGACTTCCTCTCTGTTTCTAGGGAAATGAATAAACGTCTTACAGAGGAGCAAGCCAAAAAAACCTATGATCGAGCAATTAAATTAGAACAAGAATTTGGAGAATATTTTACAGGTAAGTTTTTGTTAAAAATGGTTGTTTCCCAAGGTGCAGTCTTTTTTTTACAAAACAACTTACAAAAGGCTCTGTCTCTGACATAAAGTACATATTAGTAGAGTGTGGCCGCTGTAAAGACCGTTAGAGTGGGACTATTGTTACCCATGAAATTCAAGGGCAGTTTGATGCCCTGAATGAATAGCTGTGCATTAACTTTATTCCCTCCCTGCCCCAAACCTGCTTTTGCTGAAATGAGTAAAAATGTTGCATCATTGCATTCACACATACCAAGGCAGAATTCCTCACTCAATCATGGAATATTAGAACATCCCAAGTTGGAAAGGACCTACATGGATCATGGAAGGGAAAGGGAAAGGCATCTTATTCCTGACCTGTAGAAGAACAGGATTTAAGGCCTCTGGGCTGCAGCATTTCTTTTGGGCTGGATTAGGCAGCTCTATACTCACTTGACTGGTATTTGTGGATAGCACTCAGAAGCCCCCACTGCTTGCATATGCTGACAGTGCCCATGATCTGAACTGCAGTTCCAGATTTCTGCTGTGAGGACAGGCAATTTAAGAGTATAGACATTGCTTTGTGTTGCAGTTCCTTTATCTTCTGTAACTTTTGGCCTGATCTAATTAAATTTTGCAGGCAAGGTTGAGTTTATTATAGCCAGGTCAGGGAAAGAATAGGCTGTAAATCTGCTGCTACTCATTAGCTTCTAAATCAAATGAAATGTTATGTTTGACTTGAAACAGTGGGAACCTACCACGCTGCCCTCTCATGGGACAGAGCTACTCGTTCTCTAAATTAACCTTGATCATTGACTTTACTATAAGCAGTGGGATGGGTCTTTGTCATGGGAAGGTGCCACTGTTTTGAACTTTGTTGCAATCTGCAAGGTGTATGACTTTTCCATAATCAAAAACATCACAGGGCTACTATTTCTATGAATTGCATAACTATCTGTAAGTACACTGAAAATCTGCTGATAAAGAATGCTGTGGAATGTGTCAATTAAAAGAAATATTGATATGTTTTCTTACTGCAGCTATTGTCCAAGGAGATAGCTTAGAAGATATATATAATCAATGCAAACTTGTAATTGAAGAACAATCTGGGCCTTTCATCTGGATTCCTTCAAAGGAAAAATTATAAATTAGCCACTGCACCTCTGATTACAACGGGAGAATATTTAGAAGAAAACCATAATATACTATTTGGAGGCTTTCCTGTTTTTGTTGCATTTATGTTCTTTGCAGTCAATGTGAATTTTGATGAATGTACAACACAAAGTGTTTGAAGCCATGAAGGACACTGATGGGTCAAAGGGTAGGAACAAAAAGACTTCTACCATATAAAGCAAATCTGTTTTGTGCTGAAAGCACCAGTTGTAGGTATAAACTTTTGACATGGAGACCCTCTGTCAAGGGGAGCTAGCCACCTCCTGTGCCCGTGCGGACATTTTGATCAATTTCAATGGCTGAGCTCAGTGTGTTGATTGCTTTAAAGAGAAGTTCCCAGCTCTTGAACCTCATATAGGGCTTGATCCTGCAAGGCGCTCAGCACTTGACCCCAATTCCTACACATGTGAGTAGCCCATTGACTTGGAGTCACTTGTGATCCTTCCCTATGCCGTTCAGTCCCATCAGTTCCAGTAGGACTGTTCATGTGCTCAAAGCTAAGCACGGGCTTAAGTGTTTTGCTAGATCAGGGCCACATGCACCTTGCAAAATCAATCTCAGAGTACTTGGTTCACTTCCTACTGAAGTCATTGGCAGGTCTGTCTTTGACTTGACTGGGAGGTGGATCCTATTCTAAGCTTGTCATTGCACATTTGTAGTTGGTACACCTCTACTTTGGTAACTATGCACATCTTTTGATTTCTGAAACCAAGTCAAGCATTTCCTTTCTCCCCTTTGGAAACACTATTGCATCAGGAATTAATAACAATATAGTTTATTTTAACGTAGTTTGGGGGTGAGAGAAGATGGAAGCATTTCACGTGCACACAAACCCATTCCCATGCAGACACACACAAGTATGAGGATTCACAGCACCTATGTTGACAAGGAGGGATACAACTGGGAAAAGCTTTAAAATTTTTGATTGTCTATTTTATCATTTATATTGATAGAAGGCACTTAAAGATGGAATAATTTATAAAAATAAAAATATATTGATGTATAGAAACTAATTTCTATAGGTAAAAATGTTTTTGTGAGATATTTTGTAAAGATTAATTAATTGAAAGATTAAATATTTACACCCTTGTGAGACTGTAAAATGTAAAGAGGACCATCGAGTTGCATTATCCTTTTTCTGTAACAGATTCTCTATTACTAATGACAAGCAAGATAATTCCTTAAATTGTAGTTGTCAGATTGTTTTCTCTCAATCTAATCCTCTCCCTTGCCTCTATTTAATCATGATGAGCTCCTGTGGGAAGATCTATTGAACTGACTGCCCTGCAGGACCTTTTCTGAACACAAAAGGATAATGCATCTTTAAATTGAAATGGATGATTTTTCAGAAGCAAGATGTCAGTGCTTGAGTGCAGTTATTACACTTCACCCGAAAATGTTTTATGATTGTTCCTGTTTCTTTAAATGAAATACCAAAAGTATTTGATCTTTTCTCTCTTTGTAGGCAGACAGGTAACCAACTAACTTGTACCTTCATTCATTTCACAGTCAACAAGGGTCTTAAAAGCAAAAACTGAGGCAATGGTCATTTGCGAGGGATTTGGGGAAAGTCTGTGGAATCGCAGTTTGGGGTGCAGGGAAAGGGGAGAGGGAGGTATTTTTTTCTCGTTTCACATTGCCCTTCTTTTGTATACTGATGCTGTTCTTCACTCTGACACACAAGGGGACAACTGCAAGAGATACAATGACAGTAAGCTGAATTGCCTTTGCTGCTGCTGGACCAAGTTTTATAGAAAACCCGCAATCTCCTGCCTGCTGTGCTGCAGGAGTCCAATACTTATTAGCTGGTGGCTACAGCAACCCTAATGTTTAAGGACGTTTTAAGGGCAAATGCTAAATAGACTCCTCAGTCACTCGTCCATTTGAAGCTTACATTTCTGTGCCCTGTCAAACTCACTGGTATATCCAGCCAACCCTCCACGGAGAGTGCAAGGAGCTGGATGTTTGAAATATAGCCACCAGCAGCAACAGGGTTAAAAATATGGGCATTTTGGTGGCCCTGAGGTGGCCCCTCATGTACTGCCCTGCTATGGTAACTTTGAGAAGTTCACACTTCTTTTACGACTATTTTTCTTGCCTGGCCAGCGCAGATTTATGTACAAGGGATTCAGTTAAGTCTCCAAAAGAGCTTTGTAACCAGAAGGGCTAGAAAGTTTTTTTATAACGTAAAAATGAATGAAAGCTTAGATTTTGGATAATTCTGCAGAAATCCAGTTTCTCCAGATCTTTGGAAGCCATGGATTATTCCATGCTGGCAAAGTACTATTGCCCCAGGTTGGGAAATAGCCCACCAGACCTAAAAAAACATAAGTATCCTAAAGCAGGAACTTCATTCTAATTTTCGGCTCTGTTTTTAAGCAATCAATCACACCTGCTTCTTTGTTTCTTAGTTCAGCATGCAATCTTTTACGGCACTATCCTTCTAGTAACTGTTTTGCTTTGTCATGTGCTGTGCTTTACAGTGAACAGTAACACTATGGCTGAGTACAATCAATTTTTCCATCAGTCCTTGGTTACTGTAGTAACATTATTTATTTTTCCCTGTCTGTTGCTTGTGCTTCCAGTTTAGATTTGCCATTGCACTTCTTCTTCTTCTTCTTTTTTTTTAAATAAAACATATATTTAAAAACAATTCACCAAGAGAAGCAGTAAGAAGTCTCATTTCCCTTAGGACTTGTACTCCCATTTGTTTTGTGTGTTGATGTTTGCGTTTCACGTTTCAGCATCCTCAGAGCTGCAGTTCGTTTTTGCATTGCAGCTGTTCAGATCATACTGGGTGGTAGTGGGAGGAGGAAGAGAAACACAAGATTCATGCAAAATTACATCTGGTGAAAAAAAAAAAAAAAAAAAAAAAAAAAAGTCCAAAATCACAACCCACAGCAATTGGCACCTGAGACCATATTGGTTCTAACACAGCTTAGAGTAATCAGTTTCCTTTTCTGTCCGTGTAAAAGACTAGCAAGTATCTAAACATGAAACAAATGCACATGCTGGACCCTTTAGGAAAAGTGCCAGATCACACCCCTGGTGCTATTTCTCATGTTCTGGCACAGTGTGTAGCACCATAGGGTCTAAGCAGAACCAAAATTATCACAGCTTTTTGTCCACCCATGAATGATCACAATGGCATCTTGCTAGCTTTGTGCAGATGTGCAATATTAGAACCAATTTATTTCTCCTTGCCACAGAGCATCTTCCATGCACTGACTCATTGAGAGCTTGCTAACAGGGCTCAGTGAAAAGGCTCTCTTTGTTGGTCTAGTGGTCTGACCATGAACCAGTGAAAGAGCCTCTTTCTTGCTTAATTCCCCTTCCTACAGAGGTACCCTGTCCATGCTAGCGCTTCGTAATTTCTTTGGTAGTAAAGGCTGTTTCTAGATTAATATTCTGTGATGTAATTGTGTTTGTAGCTAGCATAGTTTGATGCTCCGGTGTGGATAGGGTCCTAGGAACCACCCTGTGAAAGTCAAGGATAAGAAATCTCTCCGTTGCACTGAAATTTCAAATCCTCATCCTGGAGAGTGGCATTGAACCTGAGCTAATAACCACTATGAGCCAGAGACAGTGTCCTAGCTATACAACATCCACCTACCTATTTACATTTGTTTTCTTTGGAAAAATTGTTGGTGTTATACCATCACTGTTACTAGCTCATCAGCAGTCAGTCAAATTGTATTTTTGATTTGGTTTTCTCCCTATTTTCTTTTTCTTTTTTCAAATTATATCCCTGACCAGAGGATTCAGTGAGTGACAACATATGAGGATATTTGTAGGCAAAACAGTGTTGATGCACAAAAGTTTCAATTTTCTTTTCAAGCTGCATATTTAAAGCCATAATATCTGCCATGTTCACAGAAAAGTGGTCTTTTATGTTCATAGCTTTTAACCTCAGCATTTCTTCTCTTGAACATTTTGTCTGCCATGTTATGCATGCAGTTCACTGTGCAACTGCATTCATGTGCTCAGGCCCATGCCTTGGTGAAATAAATGTATTTTCCTGTTCCATTAAAAATATGACATCTTGTCAATTAGCTCAGAGGTAAGAATGAGGTTGTCATTATGTAAAAACAAATTGACTGTTCTCTTGCAGGATATTTTAGGGCACAAATCAGCATCAAAACTGACAGCAAATAACAGCTAAAACCTATTCAACACATAGCTAGCCTAGATCCTCAGCTGGTGGAAACCACGGTCACTCCATCAATTTCAGTGGAGTCCGTCCCATTTACATCACCTGAATTTACACATCCATCCTCTTCATTATGTCAACTTTTTAGCACTACTGTAAAGCACCAAGGCCGCATTATTAACAGCAGCTCAGCACTTTTCACCATTATTAATGTCTATATTACAGTAGCACCTAGAGGGCTAAGTCCTGGACCAAGATCCCTTGGAGGTAGGTGCAGTGAAATTACTGAACGCAAGACACCCCATGGGCCAAACACTATGGCCAGATTTTCAGAAGGCTTCAGCCCCACTGACATCTCACCAAGAGCAATAGGAACCGCTGCCCCGCTGGCCCTTTTGAGAATCTGTAGGGTGAGGAGTCTGAGATGTGAGCCATCGTCCCTCACCCCACGTTACTAGCTTACACTTCTGGCCCTGACCTACAGCCCAGGTACCTTGTTCTGGTGTCAAAGAGCATTCCTGAGGATGGGCAGTAGCCAGCATCCTAGGCAAGATATTTGGAAAAAATATAAAATAATAATAATATTAATAAAATGACAACACTGTTGGCTCTTAGTGGGATAGCAACCTTTACATTTCTGGATTTGTGTTCATAAATTTGAAACGGTCAGCCTGAATTTCTGAGTGCAACAGCCTGCACGCGGCAGGCCACTCCATCCGGCACGCTGACCAACGTGCATCTCTTTGGCAGGATGTTTCTCAGTCCAGCTGTAGTGTGGGGTACTCAGAATCTGAACTGGAGTTTACAAAATACCCTGTCCAGCTTACACTCCTGTTATGTGTAAATACTCTGCGCATCCATTCCATTTGTGTAAAGAATAAAGCACACACAATTATAAAATTCAAGATGTATATTTCATACTAGCTGTGTCCTTGCTTATTTATTCCAGTCCAAGCTCTCAGCTATGGTTCAGTTGTAAATGCTTGATAGAGTGTTTATAAATATGTCATGAATTTTATTATAAAATATTAATATTAAAGCATTTTTACACTTTATAGCAAATGGCTTCTTCACAAGGCATAATTTGTCTTTTTTCCTTAAAGCAGAATAGTAAAAAAGAATGAATATGCTCTTAATATGTCTTGAGACCCTATCACATCTGTCACACAAGGCAGACATCTGGAAGTGGAATGGTGATTTCAAGAACAACCAAGGATAAAGAAACTTTTCTTTCTTATACTTTTTCCTCTTTGATTTCACAGTAAAGTGACAGTTACCACAAAGAAGATTCACTCTGGTGAGCTTCTGCCAGTGTTTCCACATCACATTTTTGCTGTATATTGGGTATCATTAACACCGTGACAAATAATTATCAGATTTTTTTTCTATTTAATTAAGGACTTTTTTCAATGTTTCTGACACCACAGCCATTGGGATAAGTATTGTAATAGTCACATGCTTGCAAGCAGTTTAGTGGAGCATAAACTTCAGTTGTGCTATGGGATCCCAACAGCCCAAGAACCTTGGCTGCTGGCCATCCCAAGAAAGTCTTTGCAGATGTCTCGTGAGCTCTGGGGAGGTCACATGAACATTGTCAATTTATAGCAGAGACAGAAACACAACAGGGACACTGCTTTTGAGACACAGCCTGTACTAAATTCAGTCTGCACAGGACCACAGAGTTTCCATATGGCTCTGGGAGCCAGAACTGACACTACAGGGAGAAAAATTCTGCCCATGGAGTTTTACATGCATAATCACAAGGATGGTTAATCATCTAAACATTCATTGTGAAGCTTTAGAGTTCTTGAATAGATTCAGAAGAGGGAGAGAAGCCAAACAACTCTTCACATTGATATGCAGATGAGCATAACTTAGGGGAAAAAAAAAAGAAAAAAGAAAAAAGAAAAAAAAAAAAAGCAAGTTATTTTTGAGATGCCAGTCTGTTTACTGAGAGATTTTTCACAGCAGTAAGTTACTGCTCCAACAGTCAGCAACAAAGTGAAGTTGCTTTCCTGAGCAGCGCTGTACAAAGCAGTCTGTAGGTGGGCTCTTCATTACAGAGCAGCCTCTCTTAAAGTACTTTCTTCTTCACCCTGTCTCTGGGCAAACCTGAACTAATTCCCTAGACTACATTTTGGGAAAAAATAAAAAATAATAATAATAAAAAAAAAATAAAATAAAATAAAAAGAGAGAGAGAGACAGAGAGACAAACTTGGAAAACAAGTTTTGTAAAACCACCTGGGAAACAAGAAATACAATTGCAGAACCTAGACATGCTGTGACAGTTGTAGCAAACCTTCCCAGCCTGTTCCCTCAGCCAGGCATGGGGGATGTCCTGAATGGGCTCCTTCTCTCACTTGTCCCACTGCCTTTTAATGGTCACTTCACATATCCAGCCAAGTATCTGGGCTCACTTTTCCAGTCATGCCCCCATGGCTTGAAAGACATGATGTTTGAAAAATTATTTGGGACCAGAGTCACAAAGCAGATGGGCAGTATTTCTACGTACGGAAACAACCAAGTGCCTAGTCAATCTTTGGAAAGTCACTTCACTGGTTTTCAAAGGAGTTTATGTGCGTACTTGGGATAAGCAATTATTCATTTCACTATAATTGTATTACTTTACAGTTGACGCATACCAAGTCAATGACAGCTAGATCCCTGTGTCACCTGTGGGAGAGCAGGAAAATGGAGCTTAATTACTTAAATCTCTGTGCACTTATCAAACACTTCCCCATCGTCAAGCCACACAGCAATCTTTATTATAAAAAATCGTTGATAGTACAGGAATAGTTACTGTAATAGCCCTACCAGAGCAGGACTCATCTACAGTTCCATTGCAAAGACTATTCCACAGCTGCAGAGCAGGGACTGGGTTGGTTGGCTGGGCACCAGTGAAACTTCCATGTCTGGCCTGGTGTCTAGACCTGTTTGAAAAGCTGGGGTCCAGAACAGACCTGCTCTGTGAAGAAGGGCTGTTCTGGATAGTACCGACCGCTACAGTCACTTGCTGATGGAGATGTTTTGTCCCTGACGCACTAGGGTGTTAATGGTGCTTCATGTCCCAAGGACTGTGCCCACAAGAGAAATCTAATTTTATTCGGTGAAGAAATTGAAATGCTTGTTGCAGAAGCTCATTAACTACTGTCAACTGCTCATTAGCCCTCCATCTAAGCAGAAGCAGGTGGTAGCAACTAGGGAAAATGAATTAGGTCTAATACATTGTTAGCATAATAGTAATAGGGCTGTTACAACATCAGCAGAAAAGCAATACCCTAGCTTGCCCCTCCAGTACACCAGCTCATTAGCTGAAGTCCCAGGCTAAATGAAAAGCCTGAATTTGGAGGTTTGCTCTGCTAAATACAGAAGGTAAAGAAGTTTAACCTAAGCCTATTGTTGTTTCACTTCCATACACTATTTTCCTGATGCTGCCTTGCAGTAGAGTCTAGAAATGCAATAGGGAAACAGCTTTAAACTGTGATTTGCAGATGTCCTTAAGCTGCAGAGTTCTGGGGTGGGTTTTAAACATACAAGACAAGCAGAAAGATGCTAGGAACCCAGAGTTAAATCTACCTCTTACAGCTGGTCATGTGAAGACCCAGTCTGCAGCAAAATCTCACCAGTGGCACCTCCAAATTCTGCCTGACCTCTGCCTGCCACAGTAGGAAGGCCTGAACTAAATCATGACGGGCATCAATGAAACACATTCTTTTAAGATCTTCTTACCTTCTTCTCCCTTTTTCCTAAGAATCAGAGTTGCCATGGTGCCATCTGCAGTAACAGCTGGTCAAAGGGCTGTTCATTATCTTGAAAGTCAAAGCATAAGGCTAAAATGTCACAGTTATCACCACGCTTAAGTACTAAGAGTGTCAAATCTATGTCAAACACCCACGTCTTTCTCTTTTATTTCTTTTTAACAGAAAGAGTTTTGAATGTTGTCAACCTGATGGCTCAAAGAACAAATCTCAAGGGTCTGATGGCAAATGTTTGCCTTATACTCCTGTCATCACCTATGTGCAATAGGGGTCTCAGACAGGCTTTGCAGGGTGCAGGGAAGCATTCTGTTTCCCCCTCAAGTGATGTATTTATTGGCTGTATTCTGCCTGCTTGGATGTGATCTGCTGGGATTCAGTAGCTGATCAATGGCAATACACCTCCAGTAAAATATTAGAGAAATGTTTTCTAAGTTTTTGACTCCTAATCTATATATAATCCTTCCTTAATAGGGATAGCATTTGCTGTAGGTAAACAGGCTTATTAGCTTACAATATAATCTCACAGGCAGTGTATCCAGAGCCTTTTTTTTTCAATGGCAACCACATTGTTGTATTTTAATGACACCAAATCAGAAGGAAAGCAATATTCTGAGGCTGTGCCCGTTAAGTAGGGAAAAGCCCTTCTAATCCCCAACTCCAAGGCAATTGGCAGAAGGAGCACTTGCATCTAAACCAGCTTAGTCTGTGGTGGGACTGCATTTGGGGCATGGCTGCAGTGTTTGGAAGTGAGGTAAGTGAATTTGGGATGGCGAGAATTTAGGGCAGAAATATATCATCAATGGGGATTTGTCTCTATGAGCAAAGGCTCCATCAAGAACTGGTTTCTTTCACAGGGCTATGCATCACGGCTTGCCTGCTCCCTAGTGGTTTATTTCAGGTTCTTTAATACCTAGGAATGTGTAGTCACCCTACCTAACCTTGTACTCAGAGAGCCTTCAGGCTTCATCTGTAACTCTTTTGGTTAATGAAGTGAATCAGGGCCTGAATAATGTGAGACCTTCCCTGCACCACACCTCTCCACCAGCTCTGTCTGGGCCCTTAGGTCTCACTTAAGCATCTGTTATAGTTGAGGAGACTACCACCCCCTCTCCATCCCAAATTCAGTCCCACCATGAACTAAGCTCAGGCAGGCACCTAAGCTGGTTTAGTTGAAAATGCCTCTTCTGCCAATTGTCTTGGAGTTGGGGACCTACAGCGCTTTTCCCTACTTAGTGAGCACAGTCTCAGAATATTGCTTTCCTTTTCATTTGCCTGAGAGTAAGCCACCCAGCCAAGGCACAGTGTTTTCACTGCTCACAAATGCTTTCTGAATAGCCCAACCATACAGGTGTCCCAGAGCCATCACCTTAGGCCACCTCTGTCAACTGTGATAAATATCTGCAGGTTTGCTCTTCCCTACGTGCACACACAAGCACACATGTGCACACAGAACCACAGAATGGCTGCAGGTGGAGGCACCTCTGGCTCCTTCTGGTCCAACCCCTGCTCAAGCAGGAACACCCAGAGCAGGCCGCCCAGGCCCATGTCCAGGCAGCTTTTGAAGAGCTCCAAGGAGGGAGACACAAGCACACACAGATGATCATTCCAGAACAGTTTTTCATCAGTTCCCACAGCAATACAGCTTGCAAAAGAGCTGAAGCCACAAGAGAGTTTGAAGGGACCAGAGCAGGCCCAGAGAGACTATGGCCTACACCATGGGAGCAGAGGGGCATTGATGCCACCGGAGCAATTGAAGCACAGGGGACTTGGAGACAGGGTTTGGATGGCAGTATCACCCCTGAGCCACTACATGACAAATACTTTAAAGGGTCAGTGGTACGCACGTGGAGATACCTGCCTCTGGTAAGCTGGTTAAAAACCTCCCTGCCAGCAGCCTTTGGTTAATAATGCACAGTGCTCAGTGTGAACCCTTTAGTGATATGGAGCCAATGGGTAGCCATGAGGAGCTCTTCTGCCTCCAGCCTGATGGACAAAAGCATCCAGTGACACAAACATCTAGCCTAAGCAGCCTGAATATTACAACATTAATGGCAGCAGTGCCATATTTCCCTACCTGGACTGTGAGCACCATGTTCCTACCGACAAATCACCAGTTCAGAGTCCAGAAACTCTGACAAATTTCAACTCTCACAAGGTAAATTTTTACAGCTCCATTCTTCAATGTCCTTTACGTAGGTACTTGAGCATGTACCCATTACAGCCCAGCCCAGGGCAGGAAAAGTGTACAATAGGTTTTGTACATAGCTATCTTGAAATTCAGTGCAGTGAAGCTATTGTCACTCTAGAGTGCCAAGCCTGCCTGGTAAGCTTTTGGAAAACAAATCAAAAGTACATGTATAGGTACTGGTATCTCATGGAGGGTTTACCACCTTGGCTGGAGCAAAGCCATTGGGGTGCTGGAGATGTTGTTTGTTCAGGGATCAACTGTCTTAATAGCAGCTGGAGAAGCTTCCCAAGCAGCTTCCCAAGCTTCCCATAGAAAAACATTCTGTCCCATAGACAAAGATTTATATTTGCCCTCGGTGACTCTTTCTGTCTATTTGGTATGTGAGTGGGGATTTCACCTATGTATTATGTGTGCCCACGGTGCTGAGAAGTAATAATGGTACATTGCAGTATCCCACAATCTGCACGATCTCTGTTGTGCTAAGACAGCGTAGGCAAGAAGTGATTTAAACCAGAGCCTTTATTGCAATTTTTTTAGCCGGAGGTGAAAGAAATGCAGACAGGGAACAACAACAACAAAAAATATGACAGGAGAATGATGTTTCATTGCAAAGGCCATAATAAATATCTGTGTTTGTGTAGGGGTAGAAGAGGTATAAGGAGACAACCTGGAGCTGAGGCAAATAGAAGAAGATGGTGGAAATAGGTAGCCCTGTTGGAAATAGAGAGGAAGGGGGCTGTGAAGCCAACAGTCACAGAGCCTAAGGATATTATAGTAAGTGACATCAGCAGCTAGAACTGAGGAAGGAGCATTACTCCCTTAGGACAGTATTTTCTTCTACTTCAGGAAAAACAAAGAAAAGCATTAATAACTGTAGAATAAGAGAGAAATTAAGGTGCCTTGGTTACTCTTCTTCTCCATCCTCTTTCAAAATAGAAAAATTACTCTGTGCTTTCTTCATACTTTAGTGTGGAGCTGGCTAATGAACCTGTGGGAAGCAGGCATAGCAACCAGAAAACCCCGCTGGGTACAAATACGAGATGCTACAAAGCCTCCCTTATGAATCTACCACACTTGGCTCCCTCTGAAGGGCAGCTGGGATGCTTGTGTCTGGTTCAAGGGCTTCTGTGCTCAATGGGTCAGCCAGTCTCTTCAGCCTGACTTGTTCTCAGATGCTGCTGGACATACAGCTCACAGCACCTGCAAGCAATGTGTGCTGTCCCCACAAGCACTGACTCCGGAGTGGTGACAGCACCATTTTCTGTCAGAGAAAATGGAATGCAGAGGTGATAGGTAATAGCTGCACACCATCAAGTCCTGTATATGTTATAAATTCTGTCACCAGACAATGTTATGGAAACTGGAGGAAAGAAGAGGAGAAAAAGTGTCACTACAACCTGCCTTATTTTGCCCTATCCCAGCACTCCTGAGCTTGTAGGCTGCAAGTTATTTGAAAATGTCATCCTCCATTTCACATGAGTAAAGCATTACAATGACTACTTTAATGCATTCAATTACAGCCATGCTGGCAATGGGCCAGGACAATGTGCCAAGCACCTCTGCTATTTCTAATGGTGTCAAACCTGCCTTCACCTCAAAACAGAGAGGTGGATGTGCTCTCACACACTTCTCAGCATTTTATGCTATTTCCATAGGTTTACGGGCTTACAGCAGCACTGTGGGTCACAGTTTTTATATTAAAAAACTTGCTGCCCTAGAGATGTCCTGTTTGGTGGGGATGAGAGCAAAAACACTGAAGAGAAAAAAAAAAAAAAAAAAAAGAAAAAAAGAAAAAAAAAAAAAGCTGAAGAGTCAGTGTGGCCATGAAAAGCTGACTTGATGAGATCATCAGGGCTGCAAAGAGAATTATCCTAAATCCATGCCTTCCTAGTCACTTACAGCATTGTATCACTGGCTACTGACTCTGCTGCTCCTGGGACAAATGTCAAAAATACAGACAGAAATAATTACAATCATGATCATAATAACAATAATAATAACAACAAAACAATAACAACAACAAAAAGAAAGACTTTCTCTCCAGTTTGAACTTTCGTGGTTTTGGCTGCATGCCAAAAAGAGAGGAAAGTTGAATGTGGTTGAACTTTTCATGAAGAGATAATGCCCCAAAAGTGTCAGTCAAAAAATGACACATATTTTGACATCAGGGCTCAGAATAAAACATTGCACACAGACAGACCACAACTCCGTATCAGCTGTGGTTGCTTTTTTTTTTTTTTTTTAGCATTAAAAGAAACAAAATAATAAATAAACTGTCTTTTGCTCTTGCTAAGTTTGGCTTAGATAAACACAGCACCTAATGGGAAAAAAAGAAAAAAGAAAAGAAAAGAAAAGAAAAGAAAAGAAAAGAGAAGAGAAGAGAAGAGAAGAGAAGAGAAGAGAAGAGAAGAGAA
>NC_048893.1:197368859-197387330 GCF_011077185.1 Oxyura jamaicensis | reverse complement strand
AAGAAAAGAAAAGAAAAGAAAAGAAAAGAAAAGAAAAGAAAAGAAAAAGAAAAAAAAAGAAAAGAAAAGGTTGGTTCCAGACAGCATGATGAGCTCTACCCAGACCTCTGAGAAGTTTCCAGAGTCAAATATGAAGTTTATTATGTGATATGGGCACTCACTTGACAGAGAAAGAGATTTGTGAGCCATTAGTAAGAGACCATATCATACACTTACACAGATCAATTCCCATCCAACAGTGAAAGTAGGAAATAAATGACAAATATGTTATAGAGCAGGAACTAGACACTTTGCCCAAATGGTAATGTGTATTTGAAAAGTGAGCTGGAAGTAAGTATATCTGAGAAATACCAAGCATCCCAAAACCTTCCTCCTTCTCAAATATATTGAAGGGCTTTTTTAGTAATTAATGATCATGAAAGAGTCATATTTTAATTGTATGTTTTCAAGCAACTTGTGTTTATACCAGAACACAGTAAAAAAATTAGAAATAAAGGAAGATAAGATGATTTAGATAAATGTTTAAATAAGGTTCACATTGTAGAAAAAAAAAAAAAAAAGAGAGATTTAAGGTGATGAAACAAAGGGACTGAAGGAAACTAGCCATCCATGGTGATGGCCCAAAGGACTGTAAGGTATGCAGAGTGAATGACAACACAGAAAATAGCAGCCAGGTGAAGCGGAGATTAATAGCAAAATAAGTAGGAGTAAGAATACTTTGGTAGAAACCAGCATGGTCAGAAGAGGAAAGGACTGCAGTGGAGAATGAGATTGCTCCCACATTGGTCAGTTTGGAGTGAAACCCATAGGAAAATCTAGCACCAAAACCTGATGTGTAGAGAAGACTGATACTCTTCATCTACAGCATGAAGAATTCACTGACTCTGAATTTAGCAGAAAGCACTATTTCTTGCAAGTGAGAGATGTTTCTCCCTACTCAGCAAAAATAACCTGTGGGATTCTCCCTTTCTGACTTAAAATCCCATAACTTAAAGACTATGAGCAAAACCATCCACGCTTGCATAACACTTTTAACACAAGCAAATCTAACTTCTCACAACAAATCCAGGCATGACTTCTTGCCTGTCTTTTCTTATTCTTCCATTACAGTCATCATGAATAACAAAAAAATAATTGTGAAGACCTCCAAAAAAAATCTTATTTCAACTTTGTCATCTGAGGTGATCAGGGGACAGTACCATCAATTTTGATCTCAGCATTTTCTGGACAAAAAGACTGACAAAAGAATGTGAAAAACAACATAATGACAGTACTGTCAGCCAAGCCCTGTAGACTATGAGAGTGTGAGAGATGCTGATGGGGTTTCAGAAGCTGGAAAAAAGTCATAAAATGTCAGCAAGATGTTTTGAAAAAGGAAAAAAATGAAGATGACAGTCATAAAAATCTTGCAAAATAAAGATCTGTTGAAATATAAAGTGCCATTTTTCATCAGAGATCAAGTGAAGCTCAGTCTACATGTGTTTTTCTTACAACAGTGCACTTTTAATGTTTCTCACTTGGTTTGCAAGTGAAACAGTAAGTTTATGTACTTATCTGCCAAAAAATGCCCAGCAAGCTGTTTTTTAAGCTTGGGAATGTACTAAAAAAGTTCTGTTTACCTATCACACATTTTTAAGCTGATGAGTTCTTCAACTAATAATAAAAAGTGTCAATTGTATTTTTAGCTAGGAAAACGTGGTCTTGACTCCATTCAGGTTATCCCTTCTGTCATTTACTGCTCCCCATCAGTGACACATTACTGCCAGAGCTGGGGGCAAATTTCAAGTTCATTTAAGTTCATCCAGGAAATGTAAAACTAAAAGTGGTTAGAATTTTAGTTGTGGTGCTAAAAACCCATGACATTGATTTTTTTTTCCTTTTTTTTTTTTTTTAAGAAATTATTATTTTAAAGACAATACTATTTTTGCTTATCAGTCCAGAATTCCAAATGTTCCAGTCCCATAAGTGATGTCTAAAGTCCAACAGGCTGAAGAAAAGGACCTTTCCAGCCCTCCCTCATGGGTTCATCTTGGCTGGGCAATTTGAGGTAATATTTCTGATGTTTCTCTTTTGCTTGCTTTTCTTTCAAAGGTCTAGAAGTTGGGGAAGGCTTTAGATGCTCCTCAGGTGATGAGGAGCTCCACCTCTGGATGCAGATATGCCAATGAATGTGAGCATCCAAAATTCACGGCTAATTCCCTTCCCCTGGGCCAAGACACATACCCAAAACATTTTTGATTTTTATTTTTTATAGAACAACTGGCCAGAACTTGGTGGAACTCAACAAAAGCATACAATCCCCTGCTGCAGCCAACATATACAAGAATACCACTGGGAAAGAAAAGAAAAAAAAAAATATATATCTACAGATGACCAAAGGAAGATCCTCTTTGGGGCTGAACTGCAAACTGAGTCAAATCTGTTGTGTCTATTTTTTAGTATGGCAAGAATAGACACCTCTCTTCCATAATTTATGAATAGATTTAATGATAAAGGAAGTGGAACTGACCTCTACTAAATGTTCCTTTCTCTCCATGTCCTTCAGAAGATTCGGAACATCCACTAGACCTGTGTTTTCCTGCCTGTGCAGGATTTCAGAGCTAATTGCAAACTCTCTCATTCACAAGTTTTGAAAATTGTTGGCCACAGAATTATGGTGGAAGAGGAAGCATCTAGTCAGGAGGAGAAAAATACACTATATCTACATGTAAATAATCAGCAATTGTAAGTCAGCTTATACAAAGAATCTTCTTGGTTTCTGTGAATTTTTAATATTCCTTGCAGCCTGGCAAATCTCATTTGAATAACATTATCCTCACAAAGGCCTCCTGCTTTGTAAAGTCTCTAAAAACCTAATACTTCCATGGGGAGAAAAATAATTAAAAATTTAAGAATAGGTCACAATATACATCTGTAACCTGATCCTGAAAGACATTTTCTTGAAGTTTTTATACTGCTACAAATGTCCTTGTAACTTTAGATCCTCAAATTCATGCAAGCCACCAGACATCCCTGGTCTGTTGTTTTGCTAGTACCAGTGGACTTCTTTGTGTGACAGAATATCTCTTACTGGGAGTTTTCACAAAATCAATACCAAATACTCAGTAGCTTCATTCCCCAGTGACCTCAACAGCTTATAACATCTCAAGGACTAGTTGTCTTTGCAGTCCAACTCCTGTTTCAACCCATCTTTTTGGCAAAGATATAATTATGTATATATATATATATATATAGGAAATACAGCATGTACCAACTTTGGCAGTGATGACTGCCAAAAACAAACAGGGTCAGGGAAGGGTCTTATGGGTCTTTTTATGAGTACCACTGTTTTGGAAATATTTTCACTTCATAAAGACATTAACATACAAGTTTTCTCAGCCTTTGCAATTGTTATTTCTTCTTTGTCTGCTGAGGTCACACAGACATTAAAAATCCAAGGGCTTGTTGTCATTTACCTCTCTGGAAGCAGAAAATAGACTCTTCAATGACCACACCACATTTAATTATTAAATCAACTGAGGTGCCTACAGTCAAGGAGTAGGTGAGCACTGATCTGGCTTGCCCAGGTCTGGTTCTGCATCTCTCCATCACTATTGTTTCACTACAAAATACAGGACAATAATAGGCATTGGTAAGGGTTTACAAAGATGATCAAGATCTTATGTTAGTGGCCTTAACTCATGATTTCTTCAGTTTATTGAGTTAGTTTCAAAGTGAGTTAACACCATGTTTCCTGTATTTGTGATGATTGAGAATAATATACAAGTCATTTGGGTTGTTGCCTTTATTTTTGTTTTTCTTCGCCTCAGAAGATTTACCTGATACCAGAGAATGATGCCTTATATCTTTCTTGGCTGTTTTGGCAACCATTTCTTGCCTCTGGATGTCACTGAACTAATGTTTTTTTCCACCATTTTGTTATTGAATTCCACCATTTTTGTTATTTTTTTCCACCATTTTTCCACCTTTTGTTATTGAAAGAGCCTGCCTCACCTGCCTCCTCTCTAGGCTGCCAAAAGCTAGGAGCACAGCTGAAACTTTAAGCTTGTTAGGCAGGGGATGGACTGAAATTCAGAAAACCTTGGTTCTCTTCTGGCTTCTTTCCAGGTCACAGATTCCCCATCTGGAATTTATGGATGGTAAAATCATCCTACCTGTAACAGGAAATTTGTGTATGAGAGATGATGATAGAAATTGACAAGAGGTGTAGACAAAAGGAAAATCAAAATGATTTTGGGTCTATTCAGAACATCTGGGTCTTGCTTAAAATTCTCAGCTGTTTAAGGCAATACTGGAGAAGGAGGGGCAGTGACTTCTTACCTTCCCCTGCTCAGTATGCAAAACCACATCTCAGTGCCCTTTAGAAGATTTAGCCCTGAGTTGCTTTTGGTCTCAGTTCTATCCAGGCATTTATCCAACACACAATAGGGGGTCTCTGGCTGTCAAAAGCTCACTCATTATCCCTCCATGGAGCCATTAAGTTACAAAACTAACTTGCACAGAAGTATAGGCTCAGTCTTCAAACATACATTCTACTTAGTATTTATAGGCCAAGCCAAATCATTTGCAACAGATTTGAAATATAATTAACTCTCACCAGATGTACCATTTTTGTTTTCATCTGAGCATCATCCAAAAAGCTGAGAAAAGTCTGCCCTTGAAATATTCTGTCCTTAAAATATCAATAAATCTGAGCAAAAGCATATGCAAGCTAATCTAGTCGATGGTAAATTTTTCGATCAGTATGAGCAGAGGGAATCACCTTATCAAGTGTGTGGAATGGCTGTAGAAATTAAAAATCTAATCTGAACAGCCAGTCACTGACATTAGATGAGTTATTAAACAGATTAATATGTCTGAAAGTGAACTTGCAGGGACACAGACACCAAGCAAATACACAGTGTGTATATTTTGGGGTGCAAAGCAGAACAAAAAGAAATGAGATCTTGGAAGTATTTCTGTAGGATTGAGTCACCTGAAAATTTCCTGCTATTTTCTTGTAAAAAATATTTTTCCTCAAGGAAAATACACAATGAGGAAAATGAAAAAAAAAAAAAAAAAAAAAAAACAGACAAACAAAAAGCACTAAAACTGCTGGGAGGCTGTAATATAGCCCTACCACCAAAAAGATACCGATTATTTTTTCTTCCTTTTTGAGTGTCCTTATTGAAGACTTCATGAGAGTCATGCACATTTAGATTGACAGGTGACATGTGTCACTTACTCTCAACTTTCTAGCTAGATGCCCAGAGACACACTGGCTCATGCCAGTTCTACACTTTGTCCCTCACATCCATTTTTGGTTGCTGCATTGCACTGAGTGAAGACGAGCACATTCTGTGTGCAAGTCCAATGGCTTCTAGCCTTGGAAGGGCAGTGGATGCTGCTGTTCCTGGTGGCTGGTGAGCAGGGCAGGCAAAGCAGAGGTTTCTACAAATTCCAAGCAACCCTCCATGGGTGCCCTTCAGGGGGATGAATATATGGTCAAGAACATTTGCTTTAATTTTGCTGTATGAGTAAAGACTGGGAAAACTGAGTGATATTCAGACTGTCTGCCTTGGTTTCCAAAATTCAGGTGGAATTTATTGCCTAGATCCAAGAGCACTATTCAGCCTGACTAGTGTCCAGGGTCCTCTAAAACATGTCAGCATTTATAAATCCAATGGCACCCTGGTCTTAACTGCAGCACTCATTAAGCACCTAAACAAGTCTAGGAATAAGGAGGAACCTCCCACCCAAACTCTGTAACATCGCAAAGAAAGAAGTGACCCTCTGAGGATCTTTACCTATTCAGTATACCTGGAGAATGCTTCGTGTATTTAAACAGTATTGACCAAAGGAGGACACATCTCACATATCAGCTGAAAGATGAGAATCTTTGATGTAATTTGGACCTACCACAAATCAGAGAGATGCTGGAGAAACAAGCCTTTTTATAAACACTAATGCACTTGTTCATTATTAATCACAATACTAAGTTTAGAGAATAAAAAGGAAATTTATATCTATTATCTGTGAAAAGTATTTATGAAAGCACTCCTTTACTCTGATATCTTGCTATAAAAAACTTCAGCTAGATAAGGAGAATGTTGCTGCCAGTTTAGCTTACCTCAGGGAGCACTTAAGAAGGGTCAGGGTATCCCCCACTCTTTATTCCACCAAGAACATAGTCACATGGATGCATGGACTCACATAACTTTATGATAATGGCACTAATAACTCAGCTAGCTCTGGTAAAATTTTACTACATAACATTTCTGGCTAATAAATAAATCATATTGATTAAGAAATGAAAATGTTAGAAAACCTTTAATAGCCCACTGGAGATATGGGATCAGGCTGGACAACAGGGAAATTATTGATGTAGGCACCCTACTAACATTTCTTCTGAAATTAGTCAAAAAGTTTGCCTCTAGCTTTCCAGGGAACAGCAGTAGGTTCAAAATACTATCACATACTAGTCTTCTGTTTGATAACCCTAGAAAACTCATCAGCCTGCAAATGCTGCTTATTTCTTTCTGTCAATGAGAAGCTCCAATTTATAGTGAATGCAAACCATTTCTGGGAAATGCAAAGGCATATTCCAGCTCTAGTTTATGCTTGCTTCCACAAACAGATTTTTGAAAGGGCTGGGGAACTTTGTTACAAATAGTACTTAGCATGTATGCTAAGATAGGGACAGTCAAATCTCTTTCTTCAGGCTATTTTTCCTGGAGTCAGGAAGAAAACTCTTTCCACTCATCATTGCATAACTGGCTACAGGTTATGGTTACTTTTCAGTATTTAGAAGAGTAATCTACTCTTAGGTTTGATGAACTGCTCAGGGATGCCAAAACCTTTTCTCCCATTCATCAACTTATACTGCCATAATTTTTGCAAGAATACTTTGCATAACTAATAAGAAAAAATAAGAAAACAAGACAGTCCTGCTAGGAAAGGAAGTCCTGGTGTCTTCTCCTATGGAAGTCCCTGTTCATTTGGCCTTGATACTGGAAAAAAATAATTTGTCTCGTGAAAAGAGAGATTGCACATATTCTTGCTGTCAGCACACAGCAAAGCATTGCAATCACCTGTGTCATTCAGGAGCAAAAGATATCTGACTGGCAGCAAAGGAAGTTTCCTTTGTCTGCTAGTGAAATGTTCTGCCATGACACTTGCTAAGGTTGTTCTATTATCAAAGTAAAAATTAATTCCTACACGTTGTTAACAAAATATCATGCCTTTAACTTTCCTTACAAACTGCCAATTACATGATTCACAAGGAAGTATTGTATATCACAGTGTCTTTCCTTTCTGTATAAAAATAGCTTTTCATTCACAGTGTTTCTTTCCAGATTCCACACGTTGTGAGTGCTCAAGCCATCAGATATTCCCCAGTGCTAAGTAATGATTTATAAGCCTTCTGATTTGCTGTGGTCTAAAATGCACTTAGACTGAATATGAACAAAATCTGAAATTTGGTGTCTCAGCAGCTT
This sequence comes from Oxyura jamaicensis, assembly GCF_011077185.1. NCBI lineage: Eukaryota > Metazoa > Chordata > Aves > Anseriformes > Anatidae > Oxyura > Oxyura jamaicensis. Next base: position 197,379,855 of record NC_048893.1, on the reverse strand, counting down.
GGGCAGCAGAGGTGGAGTTGGACTCTGTCCATGACATCCTCTGGGAACACAAATGTTTCCAAGCATCTGGTTTGCACTTTTGCTTCTGAGCAATCTGGGGTGCATTAGACTTTGAGTTGAAACTGGACTGTCTAGAGGAGTTTGTGGCAGGAGAGGCAGGAGTAGTTAAAATGTCCAGAGAAGCAGAGGTGAAATTTAAATTTAGAGCAAAATCTAGGGCTCCTTCTTAACAACAACAACAACAACAACAAAACTACAGAATGTCACAAAAACTCTTTTCTTCAGGACTTGAAGTAGAAATACTATAGCAAGAAATACTCAGCAGAATGGGGAAAATACCACTCTACTTCTGTCACTGCCCCTGACACATTAGGGCATATCATCAAAAAGAATCAGAAAATCTACAGTGCAATCCAGACTAGCCACAAATCACACCATTAATATATTGACATCATTCCCTTTTTTAGCCCTTTGACAACTCTCCTCCTCAGAAAAGCAATAGGGAATTTTCATCAGCATTTTTTTGACAAACACGCACATACACACACAAGTCTGTTTCTGCATAATCTAAGTTTTTTGGTGAGAAGATTTTCATTTCTCACTGAGACTACTGATGTTGAACATGTTGTTTTGACATCTTTGGCTGCCTGAGCTGCTGCAGTGTCTCTTGAAAGACGCAGTGCAGCTGATTTACCCTGAGGGCTGGATTATAGCTTTCATAATTTAGCAATGCCTGAGCTCAGGCTGGAGCATGATGGCACATCCCAAAACATGGATCTAACGGAATTGAAACTCCCAGTCACCATCTTTTCTTCCCTGGAAAGTGTCCATCTGTTGAAAACCAATGAAAACCAATGCAAAATAATCAAATATTGATATCAACAAGATTTCAAATAAAAAATACCAAAACATTTGCATTCCCAGTGGAACTGATAATGAAATGCATAGATTGAAACTTTAAAAAAAAAAAAAAAAAAAAAAAAAAGTGGGATTTTCTAAGGGAACAAAACAAACATCAAGTTCAAACATAAGTAATTCATTAACAAACCATTTCACTTCAGGGAGCTGTTGCAGGTAAATGTGTTTTATAACCAGGTGTCGATGTTTTACCAAAGTTATCATACCATAGGATGAGATGCCATTTGCCAGGGGAATATTATGAAGATAAAGTGGTAGAGGAGAAATCATAACAGACAATTCCTTCTCCTTCAGTATCCAAACTGTGATCAAAGCCTTTTCTTTGGAAAACGATGAAATAAAACTGAATAGATTCCAAGAGAAAGGAGAGGGTTGGCAGGTTGGCAGCAAATCAGGTCTGGGCAGTAACCACAAATGGTCACAGGAGATAATTGCACAGACAGTGATCTGTATCCCCATCAAGGCAGATATTTGACGTATTATGTCTACAACTGACAGACCCCAGAGTGCTGTCCTTTATACATTTTGGCAAAACTTGTGTCACTTGCCATGTCGATAAAGTATAAATGAGTTGGAAAGAGCTGAATCTCTCCAACTTCTCTCTCTTAAGAACCATCATAACAATATATTGTTCATATATACTTTTATAAACTTTATCGGCTTAAGCCACAAAAGAAACCAAACAGATAATAGTAAATATTTCTGCTTTTGTTCCACAAGGGAGTAACTAGGGCTGAGAGTAGGATATCAAAGTTTTCCAGCTACAGTGGTTTTAAGGGAATCTGAATAAGCTCTGAGTGGGCTTTAGACAGCAGAAGTCAGCTAAGATAAATACCAAACCATGGAAGCAATATTTTCATAGGGTTTTCACTGCAACCCTGGGGATATGAAGGAAGTGCTCTCTCTTGGGTTGAAAGACAAATGCATGATGAAGTTTGGGCTCTACCAGCAGAGAGACTGTTTCTCAGTATATCTATTAGCAATGTAGTGCACAATTTATAGAGTTGTACAAACAACTGCATATCTGAAAGATCCTATACCTAATAAATTTGTGGTCTTCAGATAAAAATTCTACACATCTCTGAGTGTAACTGCATTGAGATCTGAAGTTAATTCAGTTTTTCTTAGCAATGGTTGATGAATTGCAACTGGCTTAGGCCCTGCTGGAAGTGTTCTCCATGCTGAGGAGTATTGCAGAGGGTCTGGGGTATACCCATAGGAGCAGACTGCCTCGATTATGTTATGGTTTTTCTCTTCTCCTCAATGCAACATTGAAAGGCTTCAAGAAGAAGAAGTCCCCCATTAAAGTGAAGATCATATTAAGGAAGCCTAGTATAAATAAGGAGAGAAAAGCGTAAAGAGTGAGATTTGTTACAAATGTCTTTTAGAGAAGGATTAAATCAGACACCCAGACACCTCCATTTCAGTGTCTACGTTCATACTGTTGCTTGTACAAAGGTATTTAGAATAATTTGAGACATCTAAAAGGACCTTACCTGCTGGTTACCTTCAGTTGTTGGTTCAGAAGGATACAGGTATCCCACAGGTGCTCTGTCATATTTGCCAAGCCCATGCAAATGTCTCAGACATCCTAGAGCCCCTCACATCATATATGTCTATGGGTGGGTAATTGAACTGAGCCCTGGATCTTTAAATTCCCCAGCTAAAGAGTGATTCAGCTGGCCAGCTACTGAGTGATTTGAAGTGAGATGACTAGTACTCCAGTATCCATTGACTGTATTGACTAGGGACTAGGGACAGGGATCAATCCTTCAGTATTGATACTTCAGGACTGATACTTTATATACCCTAGAGTGTCTGATACAAAGCCTGATATGATGTAGCATTTACACATGATGCTAGGAAAGATGGGACATCTCAAATGGTACTGCATGCCTATGTCTGACCAAAAAGCTGAGATAAGCTTTTAATTCTCTAAGGTGCTTAGAGACTGAGTTGACATGCACTTACCTAACAATACCTTACTTCAAATGTCTTAGTCTGGAGTTGTACCCCATCCAAAGGGCCCTATTTAATTTCTAGCTATCAGAATTCAGTACTTTATGAGACATCCTCCAGCTGCCACTTTTGAAAGATGTGTCTCCTGTTGGCCTCATGTCATCCTGTCCAACCCCACACAGATGTCTTGTGCCCCCCAACATCTCAAATTACACTAAAAGCCTCCATCTGGTTAGCTGAGTTGTGGAAATGTCTGTGGTGTGGTTGCCTACACCAACAGCACTAATTATCCAAGGTGTTTTTTATAGCCAATGGAAGAACATTTGATTTTAGGATATATTCCAGTTGGCTTATTTTAGAGTTTTACTTTAAAATGAGATATACCATAACTAGAGGAGCCAATTTATCTCCATTCATGACAAATGGAAGAGGACTAGCTCAGAAGTAGACATTACACTCAGTGAGCCAAATCCCACCTCTTGGGAGTTGCCCAAACCATAGAGGGAGCTGCGAGTTGAGTTCAGTTCCATCACAGAGACACAGTCACATCACCGACATTTCTTGGGCTTCTGTGAGTCCTAACCAAGCAGCACAACTACCAGTTGCTAGGTTTTAGTTATGACGCAAGTTCAGATTGAAACGTAAGTGCAAGAGGTTTATGGTAATGAGTTTTAACATGCACTTGTGGTGGAGTAAGAACATAATCAGAGCCACGTGCACTTCAGTACCTGGTCAGCTGAGGTACAGCAATAGCGTGACTGAGCTCAGAGCTGCTATTCTTGCTTTAACCTACCACCACAATTTTTCAGTTAGTATTGCTAAGCTTTTCCAAGAAGTGCCATGGTAACAGGCACCTTGGAATTCCTTCACAGATTATATAGTGTGCTATGCAAAGGACTTGGCAGGTTTGCTGCTTTTAATATTCAAAGGATTATCTTCGAGGTTGCCCATATATTTTCAAATCCTTAAATCCCTGGACACCAGGACACTTTGTATGTAGGTCCAAACACACCATAATTTTGCTCTTAGACTTCAGAAAATCATTTAAAATAGGGCAGGCAAGAACAGCAAAAGGCACTTCTATCATTTCCTCTGGCAGAGAGGTTATGAGATGAGTACAGATGAAGATAGACAACGAAAAATAAGCAGAAGCAACCCAAAGTATGGCTAAATTGAGGCATAAAGTCAGCATAGGGAAGTTAGTGGTTTAGTATGAGAATAATGAACGTTGTTTCTAGCTGTGCTTGCTCCCATCTGGCCTTTTTTAATTTAGGTAGGATTAAAGGTTTGTTCCGTTCATTCACAGGAAACACTACCCATTGTGCCCTGCCCCTTTCACCTCCTCCTCCTTGTACTGCATTCTCCCTTTGCTGCTCTTCATTCTCGTGTAGGCCTAGAGATTGTGGAAGACAGTCCCAATAAATTAGACAAAACTTCCCCTCCAAGGCTGTTACAAAAGCAATGATTTATGCAAGCCCAACAAATAGACACTTGGATACCATGGTGATTAGCACTGTGAAAGAAAAAAAGAAAAAAGAAAAAAAAGTTTGTTTTCCCTCTTTTATCTGATTTGTGAATTCTCTGGGGAATGTGTATTTTGCTTATGCACATACCATATGGACAGGCAAGGGCAGAGATGTGGTCTTTCTGAATTCCCTCGTGCTCACCTGAATTATGATCAGTATGGAAATTCAGAATAGTCTCAGCCATCCTCACTTCCAGCTTTATTAAGAGTAACAAGAACAGTTCCTGAGTAACAGGCAAATTTCCTGCACCAAATGTATTCAGCTGCCCAGACCTGCATGGAAAGAGTAAATACTCTAATTTGTTAAGCCTTCCACAGCCTTCTCTTCCCGTCAGCCCTGCCTGGCAGCTTGGAACCACCTTCCAGATCTTCTTGAACAATGGGTCAGGACAGGGTGATGCCAGAATTGCAACAGTGACACAGAACAGTTATAGGTCACTTACCAAGAAAACTGTTGCCAATTATTTGTACCCAGCCATCCCTGGAGCCAGCAAGCCCCTTCTCCACTCCAGGGTAACCAGAGAGACTGCCTTGGGAAATTACATGAGGAAGGCTGGGCGAAGACAAATGACTTGCTGCAATGTTCCTGCTGTCTCCACAGCAAAGGGGACACATCTTCTCAGGTACTGGCTCAGTGAGGAAACCATTCCTGACTGTCACTGGCATCCAAGTCCTAAATGCTCAAGCTAACAGACTCATGGAAGGGTAGACTGATAAACATGATCCTTGCACAACTGTGGTGTTTCAGTGAGGTTCAGTGTATTTTTCCTTTAGTGTTGCGGTTTAACCCAGAAGGCAGCTAAGCACAACACAGCCTTTTGTTCACTCCCCCACAGTGGGATGGGGAAAGAATCAGAAAAAAATTAAGTCATGTTGAAATAAAGACAGTTTAATAGGATGGAAAAGGAATGGAAAAATAGCAATAACAATAAACAAAACAAGTGATGCATGATGCAGTTGCTCAACACCAGCCAACCAATACCCAGCCAGACCCCAGGCAGCAACCGTAGCCCCCACCCCAGCCAACCACCCCATATTTATTGTTCAGCATGACACCACATGGTATAGGACATCCCTTTGGCCAGTCTGGGTCAGCTCCTCTCTGTGTCTCCTCTCAGCTCCTAGCACAACACCAGGAACCTCACTGTCGGGGCAGCACCAGAAGCTGAAAGTCCTTGGCTCTGTGCAAGCATTGCTAAACATCATTGTGTTATCAGTTTTTTTTTTTTCCGAAATCCAAAACACAACACTATAACAGCAACTTTGAAGAAAATTAACCCTATCTCAGCTAAAATCAGGACACTCAGGGAAAACTGCTTAGAGACCTTTGGTAAAGAAGAATGAACTAGTGAACTTCACCAGATGGGATCACAAGATCTGAGAAAGGAAAATGAAGACGGAGATAAACAAGGTACTCTGACAATAATACTCATCCCCACCTCTCTCTTTCTTTCAGGGGCTCTATTCCTCTCAACTACTGTCCCATTTCTTCATCTCCCCAGACATCTCCAGCTCTTGTTCCCTATTCTAGATCAACCCTAGAAAGTGCCCACAGCTGTTGAGCTATCGATGCTGTAAGCCTCTTCCACCTGACACACAATAATGTAACAGTATGTGTTCAATAAAACCCAAGACTTGTGGATAAACAGGTCTAAATGCTTTTCCTTTCAACAGGTTCTGCTTTCTTCCTGACCATTTTCTAGTTGTAAATATCCCTGCAAGGCATGACTTCAATTTTCAATTTTCACAGCATTGACATGCAGTTTCTAAAACTCCAGATTATGCACAGTCCATGCACAGATAATTCTGGTAATAGCAAAAGGATTATACGTATCATTATTATTATTATTATTTTAAAAAAGAGTAAATAAATAGCTCCTAGTTAAAAATCTGAACCTCTCACTGGCTTTAGTGCAAACACATCCCATTCCGTGTGTATCCATTCGGATCATCTGCTTCTCTGAGAAAACATTTTTTACAGTTAAATTGTCCTCAAAGGCAGAAAACATGGCAATGATTTATGCATGTATACTCTTTACTATTGTAACTGGTCAATACTTTTTGTTACAGTCCATTCAGCATTTAGAGTATTTTTTTCCTAAAAAAAAAAAAAAATAAAATAAAAATGAAAGCAATGCAATGCATTATATATACATGCAATATATATAATGCAATATATATACATACATGTATATATATTAACACATATCAGGTATCACTTTCCTGTTTCTGTGCTGTAACACAATAACACACTGGAATTAATGGAATAACAGCCTAGCTCAAATCATTTGAGGTTCCTCCAAAACATACTTGAACACTACTGAGGAGGACATAAACCAATTGACTTCAGCACTCCTCAGTTACACCTACACTTCTCCAGCTAAAGGTGTTGTATTATTATAGGAAAGCTGGTCAGAAGTCAGGTGAGAACCTCTTACCAACAGTAGCTAAGGAGTAGCAGGAAGCATGTCCTGTATGCATTTACTCCTCACAACAGTTTAGGTAAGAAACTAGACTCAGACTATAATTACAACACTGCAAAGTAATTCTGCTGCTACATACGCTAATACCTATGTAAAGACAGAAACTGCTGGCTTCACTCCAGTTTCAAAACTGACATCAGGTATGAGAAAAAACTCCTGACTCTCCCAAGGCATTTTCCAGGCTACCAGAGGTTTCTGGTCTACCACAACTGTGAAGAAATCACAGAATCACAGAATCACAGAATAGGCTAGGTTGGAAGAGACCTCCAAGATCACCAAGTCCAACCTCTGACCTAACATTAACAAGTCCTCCACTAAACCATATCCCTAAGCTCTACATCTAAACATCTTTTAAAGACCTCCAGGGATGGTGACTCAACCACTTCCCTGAGCAGCCTATTCCAGTGACTAACAACCCGTTCAGTAAAGGAGTTCTTCCTAATATCCAACCTAAACCTCCCCTGGTGCAACTTTAACCCATTCCCCCTCGTCCTGTCACCAGGCACGTGGGAGAATAGACCAACCGCCACCTCGCTACAGCCTCCCCTCAGGTACCCGTAGAGTGCAATAAGGTCACCCCTGAGCCTCCTCTTCTCCAGGCTAAACAGTCCCAGCTCCCTCAGCCGCTCCTCGTAAGACTTGTTCTCCAGACCCTTCACCAGCTTCGTTGCCCTTCTCTAGACTCTCTCAAGCACCTCCATATCCTTCTTGTAGCGAGGGGCCCAAAACGGAACGCAGTACTCAAGGTGCGGCCTCACCAGAGCCGAGTACAGGGGGACAATCACCTCCCTGGACCTGTTGGCCACGCTGTTTCTTGTGCAAGCCAGGATGCTGCTGGCCTTCTTGGCCGCCTGAGCACACTGCTGGCTCATATTCAGCCGACTGTCAACCACTACTCCCAGGTCCTTCTCTGACAGACAGCTTTCTAACCACACATCTCCCAGCCTGTAGCTCTGTTTGGGGTTGTTGTGCCCCAGGTGCAGGACCCGGCACTTGGCCTTGTTGAACTTCATACCATTGGCCTCGGCCCATCGGTCCAGCCTATCCAGATCCTCCTGCAGAGCCTTCCTACCCTCGAGCAGATCAACACACGCACCTAACTTGGTGTCGTCTGCAAACTTGCTGAGGGCGCACTCGATCCCCTCATCCAGATCATCGATGAAGATGTTAAAGAGGACTGGTCCCAGTACCGAGCCCTGGGGGACTCCACTAGTGACCGGCCTCCAACTGGATTTGACTCCATTCCCCACGACTCTTTGGGCCCGGCCATCCAGCCAGCTCTTAACCCAACAAAGTGTACGCCAGTCCAAGCCATGAGCAGCCAGTTTCCTGGGGAGAATGCTGTGGGGGACGGTGTCAAATGCCTTACTGAAGTCAAAGTAGACCACGTCCACAGCCTTTCCCTCATCCACTAAGCGTGTCACCTTGTCATAGAAGGAGATCAGGTTCATCATGCAGGACCTGCCTTTCATAAACCCATGCTGACTAGGCCTGATCACCTGCTTGCCCTGCAACTGCCGCATGATGACACCCAAGATAATCTGCTCCATGAGCTTCCCTGGCACTGATGTTAAACTAACAGGCCTATAGCTCCCCGGGTCTACCCTCCGGCCCTTCTTGTAGATGGGCGTCACGTTTGCTAGCCGCCAGTCAAGTGGGACCTCCCCCGATAGCCAGGACTGCCAATAAATGATGGAAAGTGGCTTGGCCAGCTCCTCTGCCAGTTCCCTCAGTACCCTCGGGTGAATCCCATCCGGCCCCATCGACTTGTGTACATCCAAGCTTTAAATCCCAGCTTTATAAGAAGAGGCTAATAAGGCCCCACTTTCCAGGACACTGGGTATCTCCATCTGCTCCCAAAAGAAATGGCTTGCTTAGAGGACAATTCTGAAAATCCTAGTCATGAGGATCATCTCCCCATGAAAAGTGCAATTGTTTACATTTTTTTTCTAAGCAGTGGGTTATATTATATTAATTTGAGTTACTAAGGACTTGACTAAAATCAATGTAAGCTGTACTTCTGTGTAATGATTTCATTCTTATTAAAAACATGCTTTTATTATGTTCATTGAAGCTTTTTCTATATATTATACCTTAAAGTCTTTAAAGGGATCTAAGATGCACAAAGGAAAGGTAACATTTATCTTTGTTTCCTGTTCTTCTGCAGTAAGTTACTCTTAGTGCTCTTACGTAGCACTATTTCTGCAGTCTTTGAGCATCGCACAATGCACCTGGGAAGCAGAGAGCAAATTTATTTCCCATTTACCTACAGAGAATAGAGCTTGGAGGACAGCACTAAGCCCACACTGTGCCAGAGCTGGGTCCTGCACTGAGCTCACCAGCTGGTAACCCATGAACCATTCTTCTTCATTCACCCTATATCTCTCTCCTTATCCCTAAAATGTACCTGGCTTAGCTCTAAAGGAAACACAAAGAAGAACACATTATGGGTCTGTAACATCCACAGATCTGGTCACCCCAAGACTAAAAACAGGCCAGAGCACTACCTGCTCCTTCCATCCATCTCCATCCGTTCTCCATCTTCCAAAGAAGGAAAAGGGCTTCTATAACCCAGAACCACTTCCACAAACCTATTTTCAGCAAAGTTTCACCCCTCCATTCAAAGTGCTTTGTTAAGTCAGATACAGGTGTTGATGTTTCAGGGTGCCTAAGTGCTAATGCAGTCTGAGTAGTGCGAAATTCTCCTATGGCTGCCAAAGGAATTGTGTGAAAACCACTACAGTAGAAGAAATATATTGAGTGCAGCAGGGAGCAGGAAAGATGAATATGAAGTTCAAACTGAGAGAAAATGTTCCAGTGACAGATTTTAAACTGCACACAGAGCATTTACTCTCCTTCTTCTTTTGAGACCTCAAAGACAAACACACTTGATTTTTTATTTCTTTTTTGGCAAAAGCGTTATACATGAAAGGAGGCATGACCTACCAAATTTTATAGCTGTCCAGAGCAATATACCTATATATATACTCATATAAACATACAGTGTATGATAGGGAGACCTCTTGCTGTTTTTTTGAATTAAAACAACCTGTAATACAGTGAAGCATTAGAGCTCTCATCTGGAGATACAGTGAGGAGAGAAAATGAAGAGGGGGAATCTGTAGGCAGATTTCTGACAAAAACTGCTGTTTATATCCAGGCAAGGCTAGTAGGCGAGTGCCAAGATTCCTGTAAGATTTTCCAAACTTGGTTGCTGCAGTTTGGCTCCCACATCCATCGCTTGGCACCTTTTTGGAAGCACAGAGCAGCCTGGCTGCACGCTCTGAGATGTGCAGGGATGAGGCAGCTAACGCTGCCATGCCTGTGCTGGAAACCTCCTTGGACCGATGCCTGCCTCTGTCACTGTCTTGCACAGATGTGCTTCATTTGGACATTGGGGCCGATTGCATGAATTAATTTACTTCAACAGCATAATCAGAGAGCAAAACCCAAAATGGGAGGCATAAGAAGAGGCTGTACACCACGTCCTGATCAAAGCATCCACACAAATACAGCTCAGTCCTGCAGGATGCTACCAGATGGAGACTATGGTAATTTTAGAGGAAAAAAATACAAATATCATTTTGCAAGCTGGGTGTGTACATTTAAGTTTGCATTTGTCAGAGCTGCAGACATTTTCGGTCTAAAATGCTCCACCTAGAGTGGCACTCCTCAAAAGTAAATCTTTGCTTCTATGCCCCACTGCCCACTCTTTTACTAGAGCTGAGAGCTTGCGTGGGGTTTGGAGCATTGTAGCCATCCACCTCCTGCAACATGCAGAAGAGGAAAACAGTTTTCCTAACAGAAAGAGGAAATTCAAAAAGGTTGGGAGAAATGTGTAGGGCATAGCATTTCAAGCCACCTTCCCACCTGGCCAATCCAGTGTTTTCCAGGTCTGATTCCATTCAACTATTTGTAACATTTCTGTTGGTCTCAGATAAAAGGCAAAACACCTCTGTCACCGAGTTTTCTTGAGTAACTTGTTCACAGAGGATCCCATCCATTTGCATGCAACAAACACTCATGTCTGTAACTTAATTGAAGTATTTTTTCTCCCAAAGGTTAAAAAAAAAAAAAAAAAAAAAAAAAAAAAAAAAATATTTTTTTAAAA
>NC_048893.1:197336198-197368759 GCF_011077185.1 Oxyura jamaicensis | reverse complement strand
AAAAAAAAAAAAAAAAAAAAAAAAAAAAAAAAAGATTATTTCTATAATCAAACACTCACAAGAGTCTCAGGTGACATGTTAAGTACTTTGAGAGACAGGCAGGCTGCATCTGAAATTGTCCTTATACCATGCCCATGGCAATGACTTCAAGCTTGAATTTCCTGGCCATTCTCACCACCTGGCCTTTGGGTCCAGCTGGGCCCATATCCTGAGTCTGCTCTGGCCAGGCTACCAAGGGAGGCCTCAGCAATAGTCACCTTTACCTGGCCAGCCCCACCTCTGGTTCAGGCAGTCCACCAGCAACAGCCATCTCAGTAAGGACACTACAGGCAGGATAGGGTACCTCGTCCAAAATTGGGGGAGCAGTCCCACAGGACCAAGGGCAGTGTGGTGGGCAAGAGAAGAAGCATCCCTGCCTTGGGTAAGAGATGTTTCAAGGAGTCCTCAGCAAGAGCATAATATAAGAAATAAAAACCTGTTCTGCTCAGTAAGGAAATACTCCATGTGACACAGTAAAATAGGGAAAAAAAAATAAAAAAATAAATCAAAAGTCACTCAAAGATTGGTAGGAGCCAAATGGAGACGAGATATTCCCTGCCTCGGGTTCTAGTGCAGAGTCAACAACACACATGACCTTACATTACAACACACATGACCTTCCACTGCTCTGAGACATAAAAAATCACAAGGGCCCATGTTACAGACGGTTCCTTCCAGGGCATTTAGACTTCTGGAGATCTATGTCACCATGAGGATCCCCACACCTGAGCACCACAGAGCCAACATCGCTCTAAACCCCACAAACACCCAAAACCCCAGTGCAGCAGCAAGTTTGTCTCTCACATATGCTTTCATGCCCAATGTGACAGTTGCATGGCTGTGTCCACCTGGCAGACAACACCACACTCCTCACCATATTCAGTGCTAACACAGCCCTCTGACTGCATGCAGAGGTAATGGCTATGACAAAAGGACATGCAGGGATGACCCTAACCAGTTTCTGCAGTGTTGCTGCCTTCAGATATGAAATGGCCCAAACAAGATCCGGCCCTGGGTCTCTAGTGGCATGAGTACACAGGGTTACATTATGATCAGAAGTATAAAGGCCGTGCCTTTTTCTAAGATTTCTGAGTTTAGGCAAGAAGTGCTGAGATGTCTACATTCAAATGTGTTGCTTCCTGCTACATGCTGAGACAAGGACAGGAGCTGGGGCCTCAATGTGACAACAGGGAAAAGCCCTTCTCCACCAGTGGCTTCAACCCACAGAATCCACGACCACTTCTTCCTTCCTTCCTTACACTGGAAACCTACCATGAGATGGTAAAGGCACACCGGTGTTGTGAAGATAGACACTTTTTGCTGCAAAGCTTTCAAGGCACATGCAGAAACCCAAGTGTCTGACCAATTAGCACTTGCAAAGCTGGGATTTGCAGAAATAATCTATTAGGAAAAGCAGAAAAGGAAAATGCTTTCTAATTTTATCTGAACCTGAATGAAAGAGAACCATGGAATGGACCCTGGTTATTAAAAGATCACAAGGGAGCACTGAGGAGATTTAAGTCATTATTTACCTCTGAATCCAGCAGAGCCTTTCTCATCACAAAATAGCATTTGGTGTAGCAGAGAGGGCTACAAAAAGCAGATCTGTGGTGGCAAGGGTCAGTCTGTGCTGGAGACTGCTCACAACCGAGCAAGTTCATCACATTGGTCATTAAAAATCAGAGCAGGTTCCCAAAACAACTTCAAAAAACCCACCTGCTGAAATCTAATCTCACTTTTCTTGGAGGTCATCCCTAGACCTTTTCCTATCATCTGCCCTTCGTCTTCCTGCCATGAGTTTGACAGCAGGCTGCAGCCTGGCTTTTCTGACCAGTTCTGCTCTTTGCCCTTGTGTTTGTCCCTCCAAGGTAAATACAGACTCAAATGATCTGGGTTTGATTCAGTTACTGCAACTTAAGCATTGTTTATCATTTTTACATGCCCTGAGATATCTGAAGCATCCCTATAGAGGTGCTATATATGTTACAAGACCAAACAGTGGCATGTTCCCTTCTGCAGTGGCAGAGCTAGGCTGGAGAGCAGACTCCAAGAAACTCCAGTAGCATGGGATGCTCATGTTTAGGAAGCTGAGTCACATCCCACATCTATGCTGCTTATAATAGGACCTTAGGCCCTGGCCACATGAAGGCAGATGCATTTAAGATCCCTGTCATTAGGATGACGGTACTCTATTTATATAGCACCTTGGAGAATGTAGATGAAAAAGATGTTATCAGACTGAAACAAGTGGTCTGACATTCTCCACTGTTTCTGGTTTTCCCTCCTCCCACCCTGTGTCCAAGCACCAGCAGGTCCGAGCAGGATAACAAAGGGCTGTCCTATTTACCATCTGTGCAGGAGAAATGCTGTGAAGCTTTGAATAAATGGGAACAGCAAAGTATGACATAGTTCTTGCATGTGGTTACCAGGGAGAACATTAACTGCTCAACTATGAGTTAAATGATAATGAAGCTGCACTGAATTTCAGGACTACAGAATGGATTGCCTATTGCTGTTGCTGGCTTCTTGGCTGCAACTGTAAAAATGCTGCATTTTTACACATTGTTAATGCCAAATACTTCCATTTTCCTCCTATACCTTTTCTCTTCCATTATACTTCTGTTTACTAAGGGGAGCTGCCTTACACATTTTTAAAACATAATTTTAAAATTTAAAATAATCACATAGTGTAGCTGTTTCTTCCATTTCCCTCTCCAGGCTGGACCTCTGAGCTGTTCACCCTTGCCTCCATTACCCTCAGTGTCCCTTATTTTCCTCCTGATCTGGAAGAAAATTACATTTTACTGCTATCTTTATCACTCCCCCAGTAGAACAGAAGATCTCTGTGGGCATCGGTATTTTCTGTGCCCACGTAACCGCAGTCAGGGAACACCCTGCTTTTTTGGGTAAGGACTCAGGCAGCAAACCGATTCCTTCAGTCAGTGGTTTAAAACTCACAGCAGAGTAGATGCTTCAGATCATCTCCTCCTAAAACTGAAATCAGAATCTTTTTGATCTGGAAGAAACTTTTTGAGAAACTTGCTTTTGTCACTTCCTAATATATATATATATATATTTCTTATGTTTTTTTTTTGTTTGCTTTTTTTTTGTCCAGGTGCATTAACTCACTGTAATTCTTAAAGCTTTGCAGCTTGCTAAGCCTAGGAGTCCCCATTTTGGCTCTGCATGAAAGCAAATATAGACATAGACAGCTCTAAAGCAGTGCTTCTGTGTAACACTTTCACCTAGCCATTTTCCACCCCAGAGGAAAAAGTTTCTATGCAAAGAGTGTTACAGCATGAGACACAAACTGTGATCTCTGGAATGAAATGTTACATTTTATTAACCTCGGTCTGTTCTGGCAAAGAAATTATAATGCTCTAACCAAAAGAAGTTTTTAATCAGTATTGTCAGAGAGGCAGTAGCAGTAGGAAGGTGAAATAACCTCCTAATAAAACTCTACTGGTGTTAACAAATTGTAATTTAGATACTGTAAATACCTGCCCACTACTGTAATTTTTTTTGCCTTTGAAACAATCTGGAACTTCTTCCTCTGGGTAAAAGGACAATGACACTTAATGCTACAGTCTCATTACAAGGAAAGGGAGAATCTAATAGAATAGCTGCACAAAACTAGAGAGGAATGGCCATGAGACAGGAAGCTGGGAGGTGCAGTGAGCATAACAGAGTTCACCTTCAGCAAGGAGAGACCTTGCCGTTAGGTGATGTGACACCAAACGAGGTTCCTCCACCAAGCAAAGGACAGGGGCTGCCAGTGAGCCGCTTGTACAGCACAAGGGGAGTGTGTGAGGATGCCCATCAAGCATGGGAAGAGGCGTGGAGACTGGAGACAGGATCCATCTGCTCAGGAACAATCAGAGCTCCCACTGGATAGACATGCAGGGAGTGCTGCAGACAGGTGGAAAAAGTGTAACTCTGATAAAGACAGGGGACTTCACACAGGCAAACGAGTGCTTTGAGTTATACTGCTGGGCTGCCACTCCGCCACTTGAAAGTACATTGCTGCAGATATTTCATGTAGTACATGGCTATAGACAGAAGAAAGCAAACAGAATATTGGGCTGAGTCAAAAATAGTAGAAAAATCCATAAATTCCATTATATAACCTGATACACAACCTCACCTGAAACACCATTCTTTTCCAGCTTTGTTGTTGCAGAGGATGCAGTGGAAAGCAAAGCAACTGGGGACAAGCAGTGCAAATGCTTAATGGCA
Source organism: Oxyura jamaicensis (assembly GCF_011077185.1). Classification (NCBI taxonomy): domain Eukaryota; kingdom Metazoa; phylum Chordata; class Aves; order Anseriformes; family Anatidae; genus Oxyura; species Oxyura jamaicensis. The sequence goes on along the minus strand of NC_048893.1, from coordinate 197,364,484 downwards.
CGTAAGAAGCAGGCTGAGAAGATTGAGATCATTGGGCTGAGGAGAAGACAGTATGTATACAACATGATGTAGATGAAATGATGACTCAGACTGAGCAGGTAAATTTATCTCAAGTGTGCCATAAACTGGAACAAGGGGATGTCTGATGACATTTATGGCACATATATGAGGAATGGGCTGATAGTGGTACAAAGCAAAATTAATTGCTGCTAAGTATCCTGGGAGTAACAGCTCATCAGGTTTCTCATATGCTGTCAACCACACTAGCATGTACACTTATATTCAATTATAAAATTAAAAATAGAAGACTAGAAGATAAAAATAGAAACATAGTAAAATGAATTAAAAGTTTAAATAAGTAAAAAAGGAAGAAGAAGAAGGAGGAGGAGGAGGAGAAGAAGAAGAAGGAGGAGGAGGGCAAAGACGAGGAGGAGGAGGAGGAGGAGAAGGTGAAGGAGGAGGAGAAATCTACAAGTCTCTGTCAGGACAAAAGGATTAGGTGGACATCAGGCATAGCGTATCAAGCAATTATTTCCATGTTTTCCAATAACAGAGTTCAGTGACAAATTTAAGGAGAATTTTTCTTCCAGAAGAAAGTAAAGACAATGTGCAGGATCAGTGCTATTAAAATACAGTTTCAAACTTAGTTATAGAAGCCAGTGCTAGGTAGTTCACTGTGGTACACTGCCATCAGGATGTGGCTCTCAGTAGTCCTTTTCCTGCTTTTCTGCCTGTGTCTCTTCAACTACAACCTTTTTTTATGCAAAAGCAGCTCCATACAGACATAGAAAAGAACCCCTCGTATAAGGTGATTTTTTCAACTGCAATGAGATGTACTCAAAAGAATTGTTGACTAGCTCTACCTCACTACCTGGAAGCTGCTGCCCATCCTATAGGCAGAATAATATCCCTCAGCCTTGTTGTGGTTGGGTCTCTGAGCTGTGACCTGTGTCACCATACTTCCTGCATAGATGTGGTGGATGGGCAGTGCAGTTCCTTGCATTTCAACTCTTAGATGACATCTGTCTGATTGTGTGGATGGGGCCACTTTGGAGAGCCAGCTGCCTGCAGTTAGCAGGAGCAATCGCAGTAGTAAGAAAGCTAAAGGCAGTTGCTGTTGCAAATGGAGCCTATCGGTATATCAAAGTGCAGGCAGCCACACTCATCAAAACAAGCAACCAAGATAATGATGCGTAATAAGCTGCTGCTCATGACTCAGCCATAGGCTGATAGATGTCTCATGGCCCGTTGAGAATATGGAGTTAAAAGTATTTGTTTCAACCTCGGTAAAAGTGTTTTCTCACATAAAACAGGCATTTTGTGTTAACATAATTTATTTAATATTCATATTGGTCTAAGAGTACACATTTTCTGCAATTAATTAGACAAACAATGTCTTGGTACATCAGTCACCCAGAGCCTTGTGACAGCCTAAGCAGACTGTGCAGATTCAGACCTGTCTCTGGGTTTTGGACATCCCAAAATCCCCTGATGGCTCAATTTACATTTGGAGTTTATTTCCAACATAAAATCAAGCAAAACTCAATTCTGATTTGGACTGAACACTTCTCTCTCACTGTTTTTGGAGATGTTCAAATACAAGGTACTGGTTCAGGCCCATTTGAGAGAAAACATAAGGAAGGATTTATCGAGAGATTCTATTAGAGGCACTGGCAGCAAGACTGGCAGGATCCTTCTGCTGTCACTAAGCTTTGACAAGCTGGCAGGAAGCAAGCATAGCTGTGATCAAATGACAAAACAGAGAAATTCCTATTTTTCTTTTTATCAGTAAATTGTGTATTATAGGCCTGAAAGGCACCCAAGGAACAGTTCCTCTCTGAAAATCACTGTTTTTCACAGATCATGCATTGTTCCTGCAGAGGCTGCAGTAGAGAGAAAAGTCCCACCCCATCCTATCCTACTATCCTACCCCATCCTCCCCTGTGTACAGAGCTTTCAAAAGTGGATGGTGTATGAACATTTGAAAGTCAATCACCTTGGCTGGAAATCCCAAACTTGTATCTTTTTGATACAAACCAAGTAAGACAGTGAGAGGTGTTCTCTGGGGCTCTGGTGTAAAAGTTAACCCCAGCCCCAGAGGCAGGGTGGTCTTGCCGCCTCCTTTCAGTGAGAGCCACCAGTTTGGGAAAACTCTCTGGGGGCTGCACAGGCTTTCTGAGCTCCAGCACTCTTCCACTCATCCTGGCCAAAATGCTCCTCCTCAGCTTTTGTGTTTTCTCTGATCTTCCCAATTCTTAGCTCCTCTTTCCCCTCTCCAGTTTCTGCCCCCCTCTGATATACACTCTGCACAATCTGCTTTTTGTGGGTCCTTCTCAGTAGCATGGGATAAACAAACAAACAAGCAAACAAACAAAAACACATGGGTTTGTGGGCAGCAAAACAGCTAGCCTGGCTCCTGTCCTTACTCACTGCGTGGTTCATTTACCTTTACTCCGCTGCATAACTTGTGCAACCACAGCGCAATATAAATCCTTTCTACAAAAAAAACAGATGCCAAGGTTTGATAATCTGTACACTTGTGACAGATTGGGTGAGTTGTTCTCTCCTGTTGTATTCTGAACTCCCATACCACAATTTAGAGGGTTTAGTCTTAACTCCCATGTACCTCCACAGCCTGTCACATCCTTCTGTTTCCTCTTTTTGTCCTTTAGATTAATCTAATAGCAGTCATTTAGTGATCTCCTCCCTCTGTCCTACATCTCCAGGTGGCTGTGAAGTTAATTGTCATTCCAAAGGCTTCAGAACCTGCTTTTTCCCTCTTTAGCCTCTGCAACATCTCCCATATTCATCTTCTTAGAGAGACAGCACAGAGCTGCAGGGGTTGAAACCAGCGTCACCTTTTCTAGTCCAACCATGAAGAGAGGCACCACAGAGCACAAAAGAGTACTTTTCTTTGAGCTCACCTGCCTTTTCAGGCCTGCTGCATACAGCATTGTGTACAAGAAAATCTATAAAGTGAAGTCTGTCTTGACCTTATTTTTTTTCTTTCAGGCGATCTAACCTTGTCCTTGCCAGTGTTCTCTCCTCTCCCCCTCCTGCCTCTTCCTCTGCCTTGTCCTTTTAGATGTAAACCCTTTGGGGGCTGAGACTTGCCCTGAGTCTGTACTGCTTAACAAGGAGTGCATGACCTTAGGAAGGCTCTTGAGGCATAGCTGTGAATAAACAAAGCATTAACCTGAGAAAATCACATAATTCATCAGAAAATGCTAAATAAAAGTAGGACCAGGGAGCCAGCTCAGACTCCAGACCCCTGATTCTCCCGACTGTCCTGGCCCTGTTTTGCACCATTCCTGCCAGCTGTTTCCTAGGCAAATCTCCTGCAGACAGCCACTAAAATATTGAGCCTTTTTTATAACCTGGTTCTTTCTCAGGGTGCCTTTACTCAGGCAGCGTGTCCTCCTGGGAGCCATGAGTTCTCCAAGAGCTATAATTTGCAGTGGGAATGGGCAAGTTACAGGTCTAGGCTTAAGCAAGCAGTCTTTGAAATCTGTATGCAATTTTACAAAGAAGACTCCAGGCAAAGCCCCTACACAGAGGCAGACAGTCCCAAAGTGGCTATGAGGATGACAAGACATTTCTTCCTCTGACAGAGCACCTCATTCAACACAACTCTTTCCGTGATTAGTTGTCATTGTTACCAGACAGTGCTGACATTGCTTTAAAGCTACTGCCTTCAAACACATGCAGCTGCTGTCTGAGGGAGATAATAGCTCAAATCAGATCAGGTGTGATTACAGTACCTATCTCTAGCTCATTGTAGGGGCTACTAAAATCAGAAGGATTAGGAAATTCATAAACTTTGCACCAGAGTATCCAAGCAGCAATACAGAGCTGCCTTCAAGTAAATACATAAATATCAGCTGGCAACCCCTCTTTCTGAAGGCAGTGGCACACCTCTTATCTTATGTGCACGGAAGAATTTAGACACCCTGGATTAGTAATAGCATAGTGCTATTTATTTTAACAGTCTGTAGAAAATATTCAGCAATTTGGATGAGGGAGGCTGAAAGATCTCTGTGTGTCAGAGTAACAAAAGCATAAATAATACAGCAGATTGATCAGCTTGTGAGCAGTGATTTCCAAAAATCAACAAAACTGCAAGATAGATTAATCAGTTTTTTTTCACTCAAAGATGTTTCAAAAAGAACGTGATGTGAAGGAAATCTTGTGAAGCCAAGAACACATCTGGAAGTCTAGGAGGAAAAATGAGTTTTTTGTGTGTTTGTTTGTTTGTTTTCATGATAGATGGGGAGGAAAGACTCTGGGTAGAGACACATCATATTTTTGCTCTGTATGTTTCCATGTTACTTGTCTACATAACAAAATCATCTATGAGCTATGGAAATTTTAGAATGGGTCTCCCTCAGGAGCTTCCTGTCTGTTTTGGCAACACGTGCAACTCATTGCCACTGACATGTCTGCCCATTCCACTTCTATCACTTGCCTTCCTTGGGCAAAACTGAGCAGTTCTGGAGTCCTTTTCACTAATAGAGACATTTCTGAATTACCCATCACTGGACCATCAGGGCTGAACATTATCCAGTCCATGGATGCCAAACCAGGATACGTTGAACAGTCTATATTAGCTTGGACATTTCCACAGAAATGCAGGTTGTTTCTAGAATATCTGCTTATATATGGTGCACAGCTTGCATTAACACACCAGTGGGACCCAAGCTGGTCTGAGATGACATGCAGGTCCCTGGCTTTTGAAACTATGACCACGGTGCACAAAGCCTAGGTAGAGTCAGCTGTTGGCTTAACACATACCTGCCTTTCAGAGCCAGAAACTCTCTGGAGCTCTAGGCTCATCTTTTAAGGTCTTCCTGACCTTTGAGGTCTCCAGTTGTCATTAACACTACCAAAGATGCATTTTGCATATGTTGAAGAACCATTTGCTTTACCATGAACATGTAAAAATGCAACGTTGAATTTGCAAGAAAGTGTGAAAATGTTAATGCCTCACTTCCAGCATGGCTTTAAGTAACAGACAATGTAAAGTCACATTTTGCACTGTTTATTGTTTAATGCATACTTATTACAGTGTATTAGTGCCATGTTTCATTTCAATTGTCACCTCTTCCTCTCATTTGATGTATTTAGGTTTTTACTATGCTGTGGTTTGTAGTAAACCCAAAAAGTCCCTGGAGAGAACAGGCTGACTGAAAAGGTGGAAGAAGAAGGTTATCACAAGGACTGGTAGAAGTTTAAGCAGTAACTGCTGGGTATATGGTACCTGTCTCTGAAAAACTGTGTGGAAGCTAACAAGGAATAAAAAAAAGTATGTGATAAATAAGATGGGCAGCTCAGGATTGTTTGTGTCCCACAGAAATAAATAGAAATAGCAGGGAGAGATATGAAAATAGAAGACTTCTAATGAATGATGGGCTACTTCTTAACATCTTACTGGAGTCCTCTAGCTCTGGCAGGAAATTCAGCTGGAGAACAGAACTAAATGGCAAGTTGAACTGCTTAGAAATAGCTATGATTAATCTCAAGTGAGATTTTATCTAGTGGCCAGGGTGAGGGAGAAGATCTTTATGTTTCCTATTCTGCAAGGTCAATTGTTGTGTGAAAATCAAAAGATCTGCACCAGTAGCAGTACCTTGGTACAGCCAGTCCTGGAGAGCTTTCCTGCTGGCTCACCACAATGAAAGATTCTGTCGTAAACACAGAAGTCAAAAACTTTGGTGACTGCATTCAGCAGATTTTGAGGCCATCAGACAGCCATACAAGAGCCTGCAAAGCTTCCAGAGAAGGCAGAGCACACTAGGTGTGCATGCTTACTGTCAGTCTTTGATAAATGATAAGGCACAGACTATCAGGTATCATGATCTAATCATTTCTATAATTATCAGGTATGGGTGAATGCTGCTAATGCTTTCTTCCTGTGGGGTAATTATCTCTTGGAACTGGCTTCTTGCTTATAAAACTAGCTTTATTTTTGGTAAGAAAAGGACTAACCTGTTTTATGCTTAAATAAATGACATATGCCATTCAGCACATTAAGCAACAGCTCTGGAATTAAATGGATTTGTAATTTACGTAGATTTCTCTATTTCTTCAAAGCTAGTCACTGGCTCTGCAAAAGGTAGCTTAGAATCTGTTATTTTTTTTCTTATAATCTGATTATTCCCAATGTGAATCACTGACTAAAAGTTTCCATCCCTTAGGAAAATGTATGAATCTTAAACGGAGTGAAGAAAAATGTAAAAATAAAAAACTGTATCCAGCTAGTTTGGAACCAGACTTCAAACAGCTTGAAATCCAAGCTTGTTTGGCTTCAGGATTTTCATTTGTGCCCATCCTTTATAGGCTGTATTCCTTCATTTCATTGAAAAAAAAAAAAAAAAAAAAAAAAAAAAAAAAAAAAAAAGAACAGAGGCAATTTGGACTAGAATATGCCTTCTTGGAAACTATTTTTAAAATGACCCTTAAGGAAGAGGGAGTTCTTACTGCGCAATTTGCAAGATGAGTGCATTTGAAGCAATTCACTGACAAAACAGCATGATGAAAGTTGGCAGTGAGTGATTGACTTCATGCTAGCTCATAATGTCAGAAGCAGCTCAGGTAACTATAAATATATTATTCTAGAAGAATGAATATAAGAGAGAATTAATTTGCAGAGACAGTATTGTTTCTCCAGTTGCACACATGCACACACAGCTGAGAAATACTGGAGAGAAAGAGTTGGGAGAGGAGAACTCCCCCAGGGGAAAACTGTTCCCATAAAAATGAGCCCAAGATACTTTATTTTGGGCAGGCTGGGAGCAGTCGATAAAGAGACCACAAGAGACCTACATAAACAAGGGCTGATGCACGTGTCCCAGTTCTCTCTTCCAATGGGTGGGCTCTAGCCACACAGCAGTTCTTGAGACAGGGCAGTTCCTTAGCTGGGGGGATGACACTGGTCATAAGTGCTAGGGGGAACAGTACAAGTTTTACTGCTAATCACATCCCACTCAGGGAACAGGAAAATTTGTTCATGGAAGATATCTGCAAGGAAGCAGCAGGGCCATTGCTGCTTCCCTCTGAAAAAGAGGGAAAGCTGCATCTCACCAGCTGCCATAACCAAGGTAGTATCAGAAAAGGAGAAGATCAACTCATGGCATTCTCATAAAATCTGAAAGCCACTTAATCAGAGAATCATACACCTCCCACTAGATGAGGTTACTCAAAGCCCCATCTAGCCTGGCCTTAAACATTTCCAGGGATGGGGCATCCACAGCTTATCTGGGAAACCTATTCCAGTTCATCACCACCCTCTGAGTAAAAAATTTCTTCCTTATATCTAAACTAAACCCACCTTCTTTTATTTTAAAGCCATTCCCCCTTGTCCTGTCACTGCACTCATAGACAAAGAGTCCCTCCCTGTTTTCCTGTAGGCTGTAGGCTGTACCTTCTAGTTAGGTACTGGAAGGCTGCTGTAAGGTCTCCCTGGATGAACAGCCCCAGTTCCCTCAGCCTGTCTTCACAGGAGAGGTGCTACAGCCCTCTGATCAACTTTGTGGCCCTCCTCTGGACCAGGTCCAATAGGCCCACATCCTTTTTGTGCTGGGACCCCAGAGCTGAACACAGGGTTCCAGGAGTGGTCTCATGAGAACAGAGCAGAGGGGGACAATCCAGATGCAGGACCTTGCTCTTGGCCTTGTTGAACTCCATGAGGTTCCCACAGGCCCACCTCTCAGGCCTGTCCAGGTCCCTCTAGATGGCATCCATTCCCTCCAGCGTGTCTACCTTAATCCAATAATGCTGTAACCCCATCATACAATCCCACCAAATTTATCAGGCATGAATTGCCTTTAGTGAAGCCATGTGGGCTGCCACCAATCACCTTTCTAATTTTTATGATCCTTAGCATATCTTCCCAGAGGAAAAATATGCTGCGCCATCATCTTTCTCAAAAACTCTTATAATACCAGTCCCTCTACCAGTAAAAGTCAAGTGTTTGAGTTTCAGTGTACTTTATGTCATTGAAAGTTTGCTGTGATATTTTTTCTTGTCTAAGATAGACCTTCAACCAGAAAATTCAGATACTTGCTCTGGCCCCCTATGAAGTGCCAACAGAATTTGGAACATGTAAGTTCCAGCTGGCTTCTTGATAGTTTGAGAAAAATAAACTATTTTCTCAGAAATTAGCCACTGATGAATTTGGCTTTGTTTGTTTCTCTAATCTAAAGTGTAAGAGAAATCTCTTAAGTAACTCAATACAATAGGAGAGTGAAATACTCTCAAATGTAGCTTCTGTACCACACAGATCCAACTCAAAAGTAAAAGGTTTGTAATTATTTTCATCAACAGAAGTAAAATTATTAATCTGAATGCTTCCCATGTCCTTCAGAAATATCCTTTGTTATGTATCCCAGTCTTCTTCAGTAGATAAGGAAAGAAGAAAAGACTTTTGCTAATTAAAATGGCCCAGTCAGAACAGAGTCAATAGCAAAAGTCAAATTAATAGCAAGGGAGGCAGTACTGATTTAAGACCCTCCAAAATTCAGCAAAAAATCAGGTCATCTCACTTCTCACCCCCACCAGTCTGTTTTAGAATTTTTAAGCAATCACTGCCATTTTTTCTTTTACTCATTAAATAACACATTTAGAGTAAAAAATAGAAGTCTGTTTCATATCCAGTCAGGGAGATAAATTGTCTAGTTACTACAGCAGGAGATTCAAGACTTGTCCAGTCTGGAGGACTTCAGATGCCCCTTTTTACCCTCCTTGATCTTTCTCAGCTTTTCTTTTTATAATATGGGTATAATATTTAGTCACCTTTCAGAAATGCTATGAGGCTGATTTTGTTAGTGTTTGTAGAATATACTGAGATTTGACAACAGAGTCCTATGAATACATATCACATGGTGGATGAGGTTGGAAGGGAACTCTGGAGACCATCTACTCCAATGCCCTGCTCAAATCAGAGGGCTCAGGTCTGTGACCAATTGGGTTTTGAATATCTCCAAGAAGCTCTTCAGAGCCTCTGAAGGAAACCTGTTCCAGTGTTTGACCACCCTCATTGTGAAAAAGCTGTTTCTTATGTTTAAGTGGGATTTCTGAGGAATTTTTTAAAATTTCATTTTGTGCCCATTGACTCTGGTCCAGTTACTGGGCAACGTTGAGAAGAGTCTTGCTCTCTCATTACCTCCAATCAAGTATATATACACTTGGAGAAAAATAAAAATAAAAAATAAGCCTTCTTTTCCCCAGACTAAAGAATCCCAGCTATATCAGCCTCTCCTCATACAACATATACTCCAAACCCTTAATCATCTCGGCCCTTTGCTGGGCTTGCTCCAGTAAGCCCATCTTTTTCTACTATCTGGAAGCACAGTGCTTGACACAGTACTCAGATGTGTCTCATCAGTGCTGAGTAGAGAGAAAGTATCATATCCCTTGACCTTCTAGTTAAGCTCTTCCTCAATGCAGATGAGGATGCTGTTGATTTTCTTTGCAAAGCAGTGTCTAATGGTCAATTTGAGCTCTACCAGGGCCCACAGATCCTTTCTTGCCAAGCTGCTTTCTAATCAGTTAGCCCCCAGCAAGTACTCGTGCCTGGGGTTTTTCCTCCCCAGAGACATGACTTTCTATCTCCTCCTGTTGAATTTCATGAGGTTCCTGTTGTCCCATTTCCCCAGCCAGTTAAAGTCCCTCTGAATATCAGCATAACCATCACGTGTTATCAACCACTACTCCCAGTTCTGCGTCATCTACAAACTTACTGAGGGTGCAGCCTGTCCCACCATCCAGGTTGCTGATTAAGATGTTAAACAGCATTGTCTCCAGCACCAATCCCTTGAGGTACACCACTAGTGACTGGCCTCCAGATGGACTTTGAGCTGCTTATCACAACTCTCTGAACCAACTTGTTCAACCAGTTTTCAATCCACCTCACTTTTCATTTATCTAATGTATATTTAATCTGTTTGTCTGTGAGAGTGCTAAGGGAGATAGTATTGAAAGCTTAACTAAAGTCAAGATAAACAACAGCAACTCCTCTTCCCACACCCACCAGGCTAGTCATCTCATTGTAGAAGGTGGCCATATTTGTCAAGCATGAATTCCTCTTTGTAAATCCATGCTAACTACTCCCAGTCATCTTCTTGTCATTCATATATATCTCTGGAAATTTTTTCCAGGAATATGATGTACTTGTTACTATTTCATCACAATATATGCATGATGAATATGAAGTTTTCCTCTATAAAGATGTGTGTGTATGTATATTATCATCACACACAAATCTGCAAAGCCATAGGTGGTAAAAAGTAGAAACTAGTCAAGGGAAAGTATGAAAGTTGAAATTTGTAAAGACAAATTGTTGATGCACACACTAGGCTAGAAGGTGTTATGTATAATTAGTCTCCTGTTAAAAACATACACAATTCTATTTGTTCCATATTCTGGTGTGTTGGATAATCTCAAGGATGAGTTTTAGTCATCTCCTAACAACAGCTTTCACCTCTCCAGAAAGGCCCAAACTATCCTGCTTGCATGTCTTTCCACTAAAGTATTTGTACTTAAAGCAGAGGAAAATAGCTGCAAGGTCTGTCTTTCTTACAGTCTTCGGCACAAGAAAGGACTCCTTCAGCAGTGTCTTTTACCCCTTGTCTGGTCAATGAACTTTCCTATCTATTATCCATAGCCTTTACCCATTAAACTCCAATCCAGTAAAACACTTTGATTTTGACATTCTTTGTCTTTTGAACAAATCCTCCAGGGTAGAATCAGAGCTTTGCTTTCTAATTCTGGAAATCTAGCCAAATAGAAAGGTTCTTCTAACTTGTATGACAATTTTGGGACTATCTGCATAGAACTTCTTTATTCTTTTGGACATAAGGGTTTTCCTTCCATGTCTGTGGCAGACAGTATAACTCCATTTGGTGCACAGGGTTCTCTGCTGCCCTCATACCTCCTATGTAGGGCTGAACCTCCAAAGAATTGTAAACTTGATAATCTTCTCTCTGCCTAAGCATGGATTTCCCAGGCACCGTTTCTTTGGTGTACTGATACAAACAAAGGGGAGTCTTGGAGACATGAATGAGCAGTCAGGGCCAGACTGTGCCTAGACCAGCAATGACACTGAGGGGAAAAATGATGTGGTATTCTTTCCAGTAAGGTACTGAGAGGAAAAAACAAATATCTTATTCTGTGTACCATGCAGTGTTTTTAAAGGTCACCGGTATGAAACTTGAATGGAGACAACTCCCAAATAGGAAAAAAGTCCCAAATAAACAAAATCAAACCTATCTGCTTAGTGCAAGGCTGCACTTTAGAAAAATCAATTGTTTCCAGCAATTCACTGAGTCAGAAGGAAGGGTGACCTTGTGAGCATGGCATGAAAATAAAACACATCAAATCTCAGTCTCCTTATATAATAGCAGACAAGTGGGTGCCACAGCTTTCATCTGTGAAAAAAAGACTGATTGTCCTGTGCCCCAGCCATTTAGACCTAGGCTGTGGGCTGTGGCACTTCTGCAGATCAATAATTGGCATGATTAGTGCATAAAGGAAACCACCAGTCAAGTGGCATGGCTAAACAAATCCCCAAACAGGTGAAGTCACTCCTAAAATAAATTTGGATTTAAATAAATTGCTCTCAGTATTATTTACTTTATTATTGTTTATTAGCATCATGTTTTAGTATTATTTATCATCTTCTAATTATAGAATCATAGAATCATGGAATCATAGAATCATTAAGGCTGGGAAAGATCTCCAAGATCATCTGACCCAACCATATCCCTACCACAAATGTCACCCACTAAACCATGTCCCTAAGCACCAAGTCCAACCTTTCATTTATAATTAATTATTTAATTATTTTAATATTATTACTTTATTAATTATAAAGATTATTTATTGACAATGTTTATTACTTATTTATTGCTTAAATAAATCAATCAGTCTCATATTTGTGCATGGCAAGATGATGGAGCACGTCCTCTGGGAAACTATGCTGTGGCACATGGAAAATAAGGAGGTGATTGGTGACACCTGCAAGAGCAAATAATGCTATTTACCTAGACTTATGCAAAGCATTGGACACTGTCCCACATGATACCATTGTCACTAAAATGGAGAGATGTGGATTTGATGCATGGACCACTTGGTGGTTAGGAGGTGACTGGATGGTCACACTCAAAGGTTTGTGATCAACGTCTCAGTGTCAGGGTAGAGAAGAGTGATGTCTGGCATTCCTCAGGGGTCGGTATTGCAACCAGTGTTAAGATCTTTGCTGGTGTCATGGACAGTGGAATTGAATGCACCCTCAACATATTTGCCAATGACACCCAAGCTGTGTGGTGCAGTCGACACACTGGAGGGACCTAGACAGGCCTGAGAGGTGGGGCTGTGTGAACCTCATGAGGTTCAACAAGCCCAAGTGCAAGGTCCTGATGGGCTGGGACAATCCCAAGCACAAATACAGGCTGGGCAGAGGATGGGTTGAGAGAAGCCCTGAGGAGAAGGACCTGGGAGTGTTGGTGATGAGAAGCTCGACATGAGCTGCCAATGTGTGCTTGCAGCCCAGAAAGTCAGCCATACCCTGCATCAAAAATGCATCAAAATGCATCAGCATGGCCAGCAGGGCTAGAGAAGGTTATTCTCCCCCTCTGCTCTGCGAGACCCCACCTAGAGCCCTAGGTTCAGCTCTTGGAACCCCCGCACAGGAAGGACATGGACTTATTGGAATGGGTCCAGAGGGTGACCAAGAGGATGATCAAGGGGTTGGAGCACCTCTCCTGTGAAGACAGGCGGAGGGAGTTGGGGTTGTTCAGCCTGGAGAAGAGAAGGCTCTGGGGAGACCTTATAGAGTCCTTCCAGTACCTAAAGGGGGCTACAGGAAAGGGGGGGAGAGACTCTGTGAGTGCAGTGATAGGAGAAAGGGGAATGACTTTAAACTAGAAGATGTTAGGTTTAGATTAGATATAATGAATAAATTATTCTCTCAAGGGTGGTGAGGCACTAGAACAGGTTTCCCCGAGAAGATGTGGATGCTTCATCTCTGGAGATGTTCAAGGCCAGGCTGGATGAGGTTTTTAGAAACCTGTTCTAGTGGGAGATGTCCCTGCCCATGGCAGGGGGTTAGAACTGGATGATCTTTAATGCTCCTTTAAACCCAAACTGTTCTGTGATTCTATGATTTTCTGGCGTAAACCCAGAGTTTTCTTCTATTTGCTTTTTATTTGAGTGAGCAGCATGAACAAAGCAGCAGAACAATAACCTTTATATAGGGCTTTAACTGTTATCTTGTTGTGTTCCTCTGAGCTTTCTTTCTTATGATTCTGCATGTTTTCTCATTTGCTTCACTCTTTGAGATTCTGGAAAATCCATCTTCCTCTATGAAAATATACAGTGCTTAGGCACTGGAGCACTGGGGCCATGATAGATAGCCCTTATAGTGATGTCTTTGCTAGTACATGGAATTTACTTCCACATTATGGTTTGCATAACACTTCCCCTGAAGCCTCTGCAGCCTGATGTTCTTCTGGATTGTGGAGGGCTCAGCAGGCACAGAAGGGCTGTGCAAATTTCTGCTTCACTAACTCAGCCTTCGGCATGCAAGACTCAAGAGATCCTTCAAACTGTGAGCCAGATGTTTAAAAAAGGAAGGATGGGGGAAGCATCATCTACCTGAGTCTACATCCAGTCAGAAGCACTTCCTCTACAAAAGAAGACATCATTCATGGTTGAAGGCTAAGGTTGCAAAAGGGAAAGACTGGTTTTCTATGCATCTTCAGATCATCTGATATTTTAGTGCTCTCGATCTTACTAGGATTTTTATAACCATAAAACACTGCAGCTGTTTGTATTGTAAGAATTCATATGAACATGTCACCACATTAAATGGTATTCTATTTCTATGTATTTCTGAATGCAGCTGACTTGTGAAAAGGCTTAAGGGTCCTTTAGGGACTTATCTTTGTTGGTTTTGAAGAGAAACATGAGAGATTTCATGCAACTATTTTGAGTGTAGCTTTTCCTCAATAATGTGATGTGGTCAATTAATTTTTTAAGCAGACACAAATAGAGCCTGCCTGTAAACTAGATGTTAGTCTTAGGAGAATAAGCAGTGACAGATTTTTTCAATTAACCCAAGAACAGCACAGCAATTAGTGTATCAGTATTTGCTGTTGTATTGTGCTTCCTCTGATGTCTGAATCATTTTTTCTGCTTTTCAGCTTGGATATCTGCAAAAGATTTCCAAGCTGTTGCTGCTCCAGATAATAAACAGAACATTAGCTTGGATGGAAAAGTTGGATTTTAATTAAAAATCCCATGTCTGCCATGTTGATTTGCTAAACTTTCCTCTTCCTTTGGTTTTCAAAGATGTAGCTCACTAATGGACATTATTATCTGCTGATATTTCTTAGTAATAAGATTTTTTTAATTTATTTTTTTTTAGTAAAAAAAAGGTTATTACAACAGATGCTGGAAAGTATGTTGATTTACATTATCTTCAGTAGATACAAGAAATAAGGATGCTGGTAAAACTACTGAGCAATTTGACCAATCCTCAATAACATTCTCACTAGTATTATGCAAAAGAACTAGCATAATTAGGGTTCTACCAGTTCAGAAGAAATAAAGTCTAATTCTGATCTTGTACAGACAGCTTTGCATTGGCATAATGCTAATCGTTGTTGTTATCATTTGCTTATCATATGTCAATGTTTAGAAAATTGTGTGGAGAATGTTATCTTCCATGTATTATGTTTTGAGAAGAATGCCAAATCACAATGAAGAAGATGAAGGGACCAAAGCTATAGACACTACTTAGCTAGAGGTGCCTCTGTTGCATGCACTACAATGAACAAAGTAGATATTGAAACTAAACACAGAGAGGGGAATTATAAACCATTATAACAATTAGTATACTATTATTATTCAGTTTCTGTGCCTCTGGAAAAACCCTTTTGCCCTTTGGAAGAAATGCATTCCTTTATGAAAAGTTCATGGTAGCAATTCCTGAGCAAATAGGAAAATTACGAAGAGAAACCTAAGCAGCAAAGCTCAGTTCTAGAGGTCTTTCCAAACATTGCCAGGACAGGTGCTAAGGTCTTCATTTAGCTTGGAATATCGCAGCATTGATATCTGTACCTGAAATACTCCCCTAGATTCCCTTTCTACTCAACAGGAAGAAACAGTCACTTTTAAGTTGTGACACATCTGGCACATTTTCAGTACCTATTTTAAAGTGAGTTAAAAAAATCATTACTCTCCTGTTGATCATTAAAGGAGATCAAATGATGAGATCATATACTTAGGTATCTCCATTTGGTCAGAGGAGACTCATCTTTTATTATTACTTTGAATTGTAAAGGTGTAGAAGTAATAGCAGCAAATTTTGTCTGATTCTATAGCACTGACTAACTCATTAGCATGGGGCTAGCATGCTCTGGATGTCTCTGCAGGTGAATTGGACCAAGAGACCTCCAGAGCTCCCTTCCAACCTTAAATATTCTGTGATTCTGTGGGAGCATGGGAACAATTGAAGTTCTCCTGCACCAGGAAGCATCAGTCAAAACACTCCTGTGTACAAATATGAGGATTTTTGGACAGTCTGTTCCACTAGCCCACCATCCAACTTCTCCAGGAATACATATCTGTTCCTTCACTTATAATATAGCAATGTCATAACACAATGTATGCTGCACTGGAGAAGGTTTGCTGCATTCTCCACAGTTCTGTTCCAGGGTAAAGAATAGCCAAGACCAAAGAATTATGAATCCTAAAAAAGTTCTGAAATGCAAGTGAGGGAGTAAGAATCAGTGATGGGCATGCAGCTTCAGGTACTTCCTATGTGCACAAAAGCACTACCACAAGATTTTGATGGCCAACATATAAAATTATTGAGTGGCCCCAAACATCCGGCCCTGCCAATTCTTATGCTGTCCTGGAGGTAACAGATACAGAAACAAGCCCTGCATCAACAACAACATAAGGTTTAATACCTTGTGATTCTACCAGACAAACAAAAAAATTAGATTCCAGCTCTCCAGCAGGGAACTGATCAATTCCTTCTAACACTGTGACACTAAAAATGTGGCACTGTAGATGGAACTTCTATTTTAGGCATTTTTTCACAGGTTTCTAAAATGTGTTAGTTATAAATTAACAGTTCTTCAATGGCTTGCACAGCTAGGCCTGTGGTGGTGAAGGCAATCATAATACCAGCAAAGGAAAGAATCTTACAGCTCTTAGAAATTTTCTGTAGGCTTTCACTGTTTGAATATACAGCACAGTGTGACATGTTCAGAGTAATCCCAGAGTTTCATTCCCCTTGCCTACTCTGCACTTAAGAGTTGCAGCTGAAAAATGACAAGGGAAAACCCTTGCCCCTTCTAGTGGAAGGTGTTCCTGCCCATGGCAGGAAGTAGAAGACCTTTAAGGTCCCTTCCAACCCAAACAATTCTGTGATTCTATGATTTGTCACCAGACCAGCAATCTACAGCCAGGCCCATCCGGTGCTGTTGAAGGGCATCCAGCAAACCCAACACATGATAAGTACTACTTACTCAGAGGAATCATACTATTGTTAACAGTCTTCATTTTATTCTAGCAATAGTGGTCACTTACTTTAGCCAGGTCTCTAAATTTTTTCTAAGGTAAGATTTAGGGTAAAAGGATGCATCTTATTCTATTAACCAGAAGATTAAAATGGATTAAAATTGGTATAATTGGAAAGTTATAATGGAAAAATCCTGTACAGCCCACCTGGAAGGTTCTTAGATATGTGTCGTCTCTACTCTTACCTGAATCTCTCTTATCTCAGGGATAATGCGGAAGTACAGACCAAAAGCTGTAACTTCTCAGCTTGGCAGGGACCTCCAATTGCCATTGATTTTCATTTCTAAAAGGACCTGATTTTCCAAACATAAAACAACATGGGAGTGAGTAACCTGGAAGTTTAGTTCTTCTCTTCACCTCAAGGCTTCTTTATTAACATTTTGATCTTCTTCTGTAACTATGTAAAGAAAAAAAAATGGCATAAATATGCTTTTCAAGGAATATGTCAGTCCTTACCTGCTTGAAGCTGGGAATGAAATGCTTCACTTCAGTCTCAATTCCTACCTCCATCTCCCTCTAGTACATAATTAACCTGAAGGTGGGAGGGAAGATTACGAATAATATGGAGCTGATTCACCCTTCCACATGACTAGTGAAAATGGAGAGTATTACTGTATGCATCTTGGAATTAAAGAAGAGAAAAAATTGTCTGAGATCACTTATAAACAGATCCAGTCAGACATGATTGTTCCATGAATGGTATTGCATAAATTAAGCTTTGCCAAAGGTTACCGGTAATGTATAGTTTTGGCTTTTTGGAAGCTCAAAGCACGATGCTATTTACTTGTGCTGTTTATTGAACAAGTATGCTTAACAGGGCAGTCACAATAGTTAAATGCTGCCTTGCCTTTCAAACATATCGTGATTGATGAGCAACTCTGAGATGTCATAGGCCAAACACTGCCTTTGAAGTTGGAAAACATCTATTGATTGATGCTTGCCTGAAGAGCTGTCATAAGAAACATAGAAGAGAGAATAATTGTCATAACATGCCTAATATTGAAATGTGATGTGTTTCTTTTTTATCATTTCTAAAACAGAGTAAACTGAAAGATGCTTGATGACAATGCATTAAAAAATATGTATAGACTTTTTAAGGCATATGTGTGGAAACAACTGATGACTTTAATATGAAGAACATTGTAAATAAGTACAAGTAAAAGAACTAAAAGAAGTAAAAGAAATGCAAAATGTTTTGATCTCTCTGGTTCCCTGCAATCTCTGGGGAATTCCACAGTTCTGCTCTATGTGAGGTGCAGATTAAGACAGAAGCTCTAATTTTTCCTTGAAACTGAAGTCATATCTTACTGAAGGGTGATCTTTATCGTAACTTCTAAGTTTACTAAATCAAAATCATTATGTCTTAGCAGGAGCTGGGTGAAATACCTCCTTAGTGGGAGCTGTAGTTTAGACTGGAAAGATGGCATTCTTCCCTCACACCTATGAGTGCCTCAGCTTTGTGCTGAGGAGGTCTTGTGCTTTCTTAAAGATAAGAAGAAACAAATTTTGATAATTTGTTAACTCTACAAAGCCATTTTCTGACACAGATGAATATCAGCCTTCTTTGGAGGGCTTGTCTCTGTAATTGGAGTTACTTGTCTCTGTTTCATCTGGATGTTAAGTCTGTCTCTGAATTTCCTTTCTGATCTCTATTTACCATCTTCAAACACCTTCTTCCTTCTCCACAGTTGCTGTTTCATTGACTTCATGACCTTCAAGCCATAAGCTTATAACTTTTCTTGACTGTCTCAGTGTTTGCTTTGACTACACTTCATTATGAACTCCACCGCCACCACAGTTGACTTTGCACTGAACTTTCTCACTCCATCCTTATTTGTCTCTGTTATTTTGAACCTTCAATCTTAAACACTCTTCCAATTCCTGTAATGCCAAATCTTAACAACTTCTCCTTATCCAGAGTCACGCTGAGGGACAAATCAGCTCTCAACAGTAGTGATCTCATCTCCACTCAGGAACATGGGGTTTGCATGTCATGTACAGCTGAAAAGATGTGTGTGTGAAGGCACTTGACTTGCAGCTATCTGCAGAGGTAATTTGAAGGCGAATATCAGCAAGCCATTGTGGATCAGAATGACGAAGAGCATGAGGAAGATATATAAGAGGAGCAGATACGGTTGTCAAAGTAAATGAATATTCTTCATGCAAGTGAGAGGAAGGAGAGCTGGCAGTATCCATGTCTATGAAGCCAAATTAAACCTTGTAAGTAAGTCTTTTCAGAGCATAACTTTTTGTTTGAAGAGACTGGATGTCCACTGTCCCACTGCTTCTCTGCTGTATTTGCCAGCATAGATGAGGTTACAGGTCAGAAACCTTCACTGCTCCTCTCACAGTCACAGCTGCTGCCACATTAGTGAGCACATTGGTGGCAAATCAAAGACAAAACTGATGTGCTGTTTTATGCAAAGCTCATTGCCTTGCACTAGAGGAGGGCAGGCCTTTGATGTGCTCACCTTCTCAGTCTCTAATAGCAGGAGAAACATGCTGCTGGAAACACTGTCATAAATCTCAGTGCAGTTGTTGGGGAACTAGAGCTGACGTCATGTTGAGCTGAATGCTTTCAGTCACATAAACAGGAGGAAGCCTTATCTCAGGGCACAGAACGGAATTCAACCCTGACACTCATAGTTACAACTCAGTTAATGAAGAGTTTTTAAGCTAATCAAATAATTATGGATGGAAAGTCCAATTTCTGCTATACTCAGTAGCACTGAGCAGGGTTCCTTCAGAATCCTCTTTGCCATTAGTCCACATTTTTAGAATTTAAACACTTCTCTTTTAACTGTCCCTAACTTGCCCAGCTTTTGCTGTTTCTACTGTGAGTTTGACACCTTTCCTCTTATTTTCCTGTATAACCTTAGTTCTCAGCAGCTACCTGCACCTACCATCTCTGCCAAACTTGTCTGGAGGATGAACTCACCACAGTGGTCCTCAGTGAGCCCTGGCAAGGCAGCACCTCAGCAGCAAACCCCACTTCTCAACTCAGCCTCCACAGTCCCCTTGCGGGACACAGCCTCCCCAACTGCCCAGGGTCCTGTATCTGCCAGGTCAGGGTACACAGCCCTCAGTGGGCTGTGAAGTACAACGAAACACGGGCCAGTTATTGCCTTTCATGAAATCAGGTGCCCTATGGCTGGTGAGATGTGTTGATAGAACATCAGGTGCAGGTGTGATGACTGCTTCATAATACCATGTGCAAGAGTGCTGGGGCAGCAGCTGCAGTGCACAACAGGGCTCTGCAGCCCAACCTTTTCACCCGGGCTTTCTATCTCACTTGCCATCACTTTGTCCCCCTAGCAGGCATGTGGAGGTGTAGGTCATCTCAGACCCCATACAACAGACCAGGATAGTCCCTGGGGTGTGCGATGAGACTCTGCTGCTGGTTATTCTGGGTCTGTCTCAAAGAAGGAAGCCCAGGAAAAGTATGGATGAGCCAAACCATCCCAAAATACAGCTTAAGAAGTTAGTATGTTGTCCTGGGCTTTGCTGGGGGAGATGACTTATTTTAAATAAATTGCCAGTTCTACAGTTGTGTTGCTCACTAATTTGTTTTGTGTGTGGACAAGGAGTGTGTGTGAGGGATGGGGGAAAGGAGAGGCAGGGAAACTACAGAAAGGCCAAGAGGAGACAAGGTGCACTGTGAATAACCTGGCATCTATGATGTTGCTTAGATGAATATTGGCTTCAAGACAGGGTGCATGTCCTGGCCTCTTAAAAAGATTTGAAATGTTCTGTATCTTTCCTACTTCATTATCTAGAAAGCACAAGTGCTCATTGCATCCACCCTGGAGGTGTCTGTGGTCTCTGCAGCTGGCTGCTCGGCACACTACAGGATGTAAAATAACAGTTCCGGGACCGGGTGGGAGGAGCTGCTCCCTCTATCGTTTTCGACTGCTCCAAAAATAGCTGCCACAAGCTGCGTATCCCCAAGGGAGGCATGTCTTCTTGCACACCATTCACCCACACATGCTCCTGTGGCAGCACAAGGTAGCTCAGGAGCCTTGAAGTTCAACTTGGAAAAGCCTCCTGAAGTGAAGTTCTTCCCAGAAGTCCCCCCAGTAAGCCTCAGTGCCCACAAGGCGTGTGGAAGTGCAGCTCCCTTTGCCAGCAGCCTCCACCCCAATTTCTCATTCCTGAGCACCAGTCATGAAGGGCAAATTCCTAACACTCCTCCTGGGGCTTTTGGTTCTCCATTGGCTTGGTCCCTCTCACCAGACCAGAGGTGCACCTCTCAAAAGGCTGACGGTGACATCTCAGTGCTTCTGAAGTGAAGGTGACAGGAAATGTGAAATCAGGGTGCTGTTTACGTGGAGCAGTCAAATTTAATCATGCATAATTCTGGCAACACAGCACCCCTCAGCTGATATGGGTGTTTCCCATCATTGCTAAGATTCAGAGGACTTTGATATAACCTTCAAATTAAATATATATATTTTTAATAGAGAAGTACAATTATTCTATTAAATACATCCAATGAAAGAATAAGACATCTGTTTAAACTCTCATCCATCAGTCACATCCAGGAGGCACATTGAGCTCTTTGCCAGCTAATTATAGGCCAAAAATCTCTCAGGAATTACTCATCTACCGGTTTTAAATAAGGAATGAACTCTGAGAAAATTGTTAGTAACCAACACCTTAAGACATTAAAGTCCACTGAATAAATCATTCCCAATAAATTTATAGCTAAACACTATCACAGTGCAAGGGACAGTAGTTGAAAATTGGAAATAAGGAGTGAGGAACTTCAGGATAACTTATTTTTATCTGAAAGCTAAGAAGTTTTGGAGTTTCAAAACCACGGCTCTAGCCAGAGAGCAGATCTTGCTAAGAAAGTATTGAGAAAACTTTGATTTTTATTGCATTCTAAAGTGATTTTAAAGCTCATTAGAGCAACTCTTTTTGTGCTGCCAGCAATGAAACCCTTAATGCTAAGAGTCCCCTGGAGTCCACAGCACAGATAAGCGCTGTTGTTTTTCACTGAGCTCAGCCTCTTAAGCTACCAGCTTACAGAATAAAGCAGAAGCTTGCTACCAGCAGCAGCCTGGAAGCTAGATTTCTAGATAATGTGCTTGAAGCAAAGACATGGCCCTTGCTGCACAAAAATGCTTTAGTCACAGAAAATAAGCAGCTGTGTGTTGCATGCTGTCTGGGGCATAACACAGAATACCTGCTGAGGTTTCCTGAAATCACTTTTTCCACCTTTTCCTTACCAAGAGTTCAGATGAAAAACATCCAAGGTAAAGTTATAGTTGCTTACGTATTTACAATGCAATGCATATTAAAAGACATAATTGACTTTCAAATATAATTCCTCTCTTAAAAAAATCTCTTGGAGCCTCTGTATTTAATCAATGATTCTACATCAGATTTGTTTGATTTGCAAGTAAAATAGATTGGGTCTTGTTCCTAACTGACAGCATATTCAGCAGAAGATCAAGAAGTCAAGTTGGTTGCTTTTTATTGACTTGCAAATCACCCGCCAGTAATAATGATTTTATGATACAAAAACTAAAATTGATTCCAATGCATTTTCCTGTAGCTTATGAGCTTTCCACAGAAATTATCAGAATTAAAATTCAGGACTTGATTTATGAATTTAAAATATGTCAGAATACATGGAAAGATCTGTTGAGTCAGCAAGGGTGTGGGTTGGGGTTTCTTTATCAATAACTGCTCTAAAAAGAACAATTGCAAGTTTAGTTATTGAATAAACTGCTGGCCAAATAACAACTCCACATCTTAGTTAAAACATATTATGAATCCATGAAAAAGATATTCACCTAAAATTTAAGGGGAGAATTTTCAAAGGTGAAGTTGGAAAATCTTAGTGGTTTTGTTTCCAATGAAAATGAGATATCCACACTCACTTCTGTAATTCTGCAAAACATTTTATCTTATCTTTACTATTAGACCAAGCAACCAGTAACAATCCTTTAGCCTTTGTGGTGCACAGGAGTGCCTGATTCAGCAAGAAGCTTAAATGGAAGAGATAAGATCTTTCTTTCATTGCACATGCTGCAAACTGGAAGAGGTGCCCTTAACCCCAAAGCATAATTATTTTAACTTCCACCTCTACGTGGTATGAGAACCTCTGTGATGCACAAACAAGCTGGCTACTAGCCATGCTCCATTGGCTCTGGCCTAGTATGACAGTCGGGACATCTCATTTTACCTTCAGATATTCTGCTGGTAAAAACCATGTAGGCTGTGACAGTGCAACAGCATAATCTGTACTCCTGATATGCTGGCAGAGTCCCTGGCTTGCTTTTGACTGTGGCCAGCAAGATCTTGACCTCAAAGAGAAGTTCTAATGGGGTTTCTGCATCAACTCATATAAGAAATCTCTTTGGATTTTACCCTTGGAAGAGAGTGCATAGAGGACAACACATTCATCACCATTAGAAGAAGGGTCAGATCACTGAAAAGTTAGTGGACCTCTTTGGGACTTGAATAGCGGGTGAAAGCTGATCTGTTGGTTGCACAGAGAAGTGAGGAGATATTTTAGTGTGAAGAATGGCCTTGGAGTGCCTTTCGCTGCTCATCATACTAGACCCTCATAACTTATAGGTGACTCCAAAGACCATGATGCCCTGTATCCTTTACTGATTAACTCCAGCCTATGCTAGCATGGGTCAAAATAGCCCTCTTAGCCCTTTACTCTATGCCACCAGGCAATCCCCAGGAGGCTGGATTTGGGAGCTCCCTATCATCAGTCACCCCAAGGAGGAGCCTTTGTATAATTTATCATCTTCCAACTGGCATCTAGAGTACAGAGCAACAGCAAAGACATTTTTTCTTCTTCTAATTGCCATTTACTTCTCTGGAAATGTTCAGGGCAAAACAATGCATGCCTTCTCCCACCAACTATTGGACAATAAACTTGTTGCTATTCCCTCATTGCTCTTTGCAGTTATGTTCCAGAGCCCTCAAAAGAGGCATTTAGACGTCTTCCAAGCGAAGAGATACTCCAGTCAAATTTCATAAATGCAAATGTCAATGCTCCAGTAGTGAGCAATATTATACAATGACTATCCCCACTGTAAAGCTAAAATGAGAAACAGCTAACAACTAGTGCTAGTGCTGTCTTCCCCAGAATCATCTTATAATTCCCAGTAGGGCAGTTCTCATTATGGCTGTATTGGAGAGATGCAGCTCATCTGGTCTGTTTGGATTGCAAAGGTCCCCAGGAGCACAGAGCTCTGCGTACACCCCACACTTGCCCCCTCTGAGTAGTTTGGCACCTATTTCTAAGCAAGCCAGATCAAAAAATCAGGCAAAGTAGCTCAAGGGCCCCTGAGAGGCCTTATCAGATCAGCACATGTTATTGCAGCATGTATAACACTATGACAGCGAGCTCATTAAGGACAGACATTACTACTACTTAAAACAAGGGAGGAAATAGGGCCAGTATCAGCACATCACTTACATTTTACATAGTAGCCTCATGTTGCTGCATTCAACCAGGAGATGAGAGACCCCAGATGCCTGCCCTAGTGAGCCTGAGAAAATCACTCTCTTACGAGCCCTTGAGTCCCTTTGGGTGACCTGAACCCAGACCTATATCTCTTCTTTAATGAGAAAAACAGAAAGCACTGCCTTGTTCTGTGAAACTACAGCCACAGGCACACAGCACCAGCTGAGGACCCCATTAGCTAGAATGTATGAACAGAGGTGCCCATCCTGAGTCCTGACCCACATATCTGACTTCAAGGGGGGTGGAGGTGTCCAGAGTCAATTCTGCCCTGCACATTTTGGTTTTCCTATTTCTGGGTCACTCCCTGATCAACCAGCAGATTTTCAGCCTGCCCAGGTATGCACTGACATGTGAGATGTCTCTGTCCTTGGTTTCAAGCATGGGAAAAGACTGAAAGAAAGGAATGAGTGCAAAATCTGAAAGGCTTCTTGAGCTGTAACATTCAGCATATGCACAAACATTAATTATGGTAAAATATATGTATGCTGTCCAGTTATTTTCACAGTAGTGATTATGAAGGTATACATCACATGTACAAAACTGTGGTAGAACAGAAATAAATAAGATCTTGAATATGAGTACACAATGAGAAAGCATTTTTTTCTTAATTGTGTAATAGGACCATTAATGTTAATAACAGCATTACCGTAGACATTAATATGTTAGGGTTTAAAATGTCTCTGTATTAAATCACAAGGGTATTTTAGATTCAGATGCACTTGTCAGACAGCAAATCTTGCAACTTCTTGCACTTGTGAGTGGTGCTAATTGTAACAAAGGACCAATGTAAGCATACTAATAGCTATTGCAATATGATATCCAGAAAATAGACTCACTAGTATTTGTCATTTGGGATTTTGAATATAATAATTTCAAGGATTTTAGTTGGTTAATATGCTTACCTGATGCTAGTGCTAAACCTGCATCTAGTTTCTACTGGGCAAGTGCACATTTTTTCCATATTATCATAGGACTGCTGAGGATAAACCTAATTTTAAAATCTAAATTATTACCCTATTCCTTATCTGTTAGCTACTGATTTCTAAGAAAGTGGTCAAGAAGAAAAGGAAAACTGGAACCTTCGTAATGCTGCCTGAACTTTGTTCATTATGGGAGAAGAAATATGTCTAATATTTCAATCTCCTGTCCTATTGAATCTGATTGTTCTTACTCAGTGTCTCACTTGTATAATATATGAGATAAACTAATCTGTTTATCACTACTGGAGGATCATACTTGCAATAACTCTTATGCTGAAAGTCATTTATATGCATAGATGTCTCAGTGTGCCTTCCCAATAACTCCTGGGCTATGGCCAACATATAAATATATATGCTTCCCTTGCTTGTTTCGGCTGTCAGAAAAGAAAAATGACAGCAATGGCCATTTAGAAAGAACTTGTTTTCACACATGCTATATAGTTCGTTGTCTGAGAGAATCAATAAAAACATCCTTGCACCCTTTTTTATTTTCAGGATAAAGGGTGGGATTTGTTTTTGTTCCTTTTTACCTTTTTAAAGTATTTCCTTACTATTAACCCTTCGATTTCTGGCATGTTCCAGACTCTTTGTTTTTGTTTAGAGCCTAAGCTAACATAGAGATGGGATTTATACAAAGATCTCAACAGAGCAAAATCAGTCAGCTGGAGAAAAATCAGTCATATTTTTCCAAGAAAAAAAAAAAAAAAAGTTTAAGATACCTATCTGCACAAATCTTCACTGTGACTCACAGGCTGAGTCCAAGAGGGCTGAGAGAACCGGTGACTGTCACAGCTAGGCCTCTGTCATCTTTGAAACGTTGTGGAGGCTAGGAGAGCTCCCTGACAACTGGGGAATGGCAAATATTGCCCCTATCTTCAAAAAAAGGCCAGGAGGCTGACTCAAGGAACAACAGGCCATTCATTCAGCTTCTCTTTGATGTCTGGGAAATTCATGGAACAAGTCCACCAGATCAAGTCTTCTTGAAGCCTTGTCTAGCCAAACAAAGGAGAAGAAGATGAGTGGGAACAGTCAGCGTGGATTGATCTGGGGTAAATCAACCAACCTGATTGCCTTTTAGGATAAAATGACCTGTGGTTCTCTTGGTCAGGGGGAGCAGTGGATAGAATTTACCTAATTTCTAGCAAGCCTTTCATCACTTTCTCCCACAACAGTCTTATAACCACTGGGAAGAGCAGTTCAAACTCAAAGCCAGAGCTATCATTCATAGACAGGCTTGAGGAAAGGGCCTACAGTAAACTTACAAAATTCAAAATAAATAATAGCAAAGTTCTGGTCCTTGAAGCATGGGCTGGAGAGCAATGGGTTGGGGAGCAACTTTGCTTAAAGGCCTTGGGGGTTCTAGCAGATGACAAGGTGGGCATGAGCCAGACATGTGCCCTGGTAACAAAAAGACTAACAGCTGAACAAGAGTAAAGGCATAAGATGCAGGGAAGTGGATATAGTATCCAGTTTTACACAAAACCATACAAGAAAGCCATTGATAAAGGAAAATTAACTTCCCATAAGGACAAATGATCCCTAGGACTAGCTGCCCAGAGAGGTTCTGCAGTCACTGCCGTTGGATATTTTCAATCCTAGGCTGATAAAGCCCTGAGATACCTGTTTGAATACCTGGGTTACCATGCTTTGAGCAACAGGCTGAACTGGACACTTCCCAAAGTCCCTCTCAGCCTGAATGATTTTGTACAAAGGTACAAAGGTACAAAGGTACAGTGACCCTTCTGTCTGTGAAATTAAAATCATAGAATCAGATGACCCCCCGAGGGCCACCACTTCTTACCAGCCTCCACCTGGGTGCAGAGCCATTGACCACAATTCTCTGACTGCGGCCATCCAGCCAATTCTTTATCCACCAAACAGTCCACCCTTCAAATCCATATGTCTCCAATTTAGAGGTCAGGATGTCATATGGGACTGTGTCAAAGACCTTACAGAAGTACGGGTAGATGACATTAGTCAGCCTTCCCTTGTTGACTGATGAAGTCGCTCCATCACAGAAAGCCACCAGATAGAAAAAAAAAAAAGTTAGCAGGATTTTAAATGACCCACCAAAATGAAAAAAAAAAAAAAAAAAAAAAAAAAAAAAAAGTTAGCAAGTTTTGCATTCTGGTAGTGGACATCTTTTTCCTGGCTACCATGCCTGAGCAATTTCAGTGCAAGACACCTGCCCTTTGCTTCTGGAGTATAAATCTCCTTTTTATACCTCACTTCAAATTAGCCAATCCACCTCTTTTTGGACATGCTGGACACAGATAAATGGCATGTCTTCTTTCAACAAGAGCAGTAGAAACCTCTCTGAACTGCACAGTCTAGGAGGACTTCTTATTTCTAAAAGCACATCAGAAATGATTATATATGACCAGCGAATGCAATAAAGGAAACTCCATTAACTTTAGACTAATACACTGGCCTCTCTAATTATTCATTAGAAGAGGTGTTGAAAGCATTTTACTCACTTTAAATGCTCTTATTACAGTGTCTGTGTCCATCTGGGATAGGTCCTTCTGTGAAGGACAAATATGCTCACGTGTGTGGACACATCATTAAGGATTGCCTTTTCCAGGCACAATAATGGTCCACACAAAGTGCGGAAAATAAGGAAATGTATTAGAAGACCAGTCTGACTAATCAGGAATTCATGACTGAGCTCCATTGCAAAAAGAATACATACTAGAAATGTATGTAAGGATAGGCTACAAAGGAAGAATATTATCACACTAGACTAGAGTAGATATAAGGAAAAACTTTCCCCATGAGGCAGTCAAATACTGGGACAGGTTGCCCAGACACACTGTACAATCTCTACCCTTCAAGGTTTTCAAGACTGAACTGGATAATTGCCTGAACAACCTGGCCTCATAGCTGACGGGGCAGGAGATTCAGTTAAAGACATCATTGCAAGCACACTTGCAACTTCTCATGAATTGTGTATCTTCATTAAACAGCCTGTTCATGAGTCTGGTGTATCTACTTCTTTCCATCCCATGCTGTGTACGCAGGACATGTTCTGGTGCACATGTAGACCCAGCTCCAGAGCTCTCAGTGGGGCTAAGCTGGCAGAAAGTATGGGGACAGCTCAAAGCACCCTTTGCATGTTAGATCCAGCTATGGATGGATGGATGGATGGGTGGGTGGATGGATGGATGGATGGATGGGTGGGTGGGTGGATGGATGGATGGGTGGATGGATGGGTGGGTGGGTGG